>NW_007726280.1:464923-469082 GCF_000696425.1 Galeopterus variegatus | reverse complement strand
TTATCTGAAATGCGTAGGACACCCTCCCTTCAACATACATAAAAACAAACAAGTTTTTCCAGTCATAATCCAACAGATTATAACTTTTTGAAGGTAAACAAAAGACTTTGCATTCATCTTGTTATGTTACATCTTGTACTTTGGGCTCATTATTTTGGCCTTCAGTATTTTGATGACTCCTGGTCCTACCATCTAAACTTCAGTGATTACACTGAGCTTAATGCCATTCATGAATGCAGTGCTCAGGAACTGAACAAGATGGGCCAATAGACTCACCACTTGGAGACATGGGCCTCCAAGCTAACACAGGTAATTCCTCGAAAGAGTAGTGGAGAGAAGATGCTAATTAGCATATCCAAGCCCCAGTTTCCTCATGCAGTGATTTATTATTTCCTCTTCTTAAGGTTGTTGTAAGGATTAAATACTTTTTTAAAACAACTAGGATAAATGTCTGTCACACGGAGGATGTGCTGTATTGTTAGTTTTACTTCTTTCTTTGGCAAAATTGCTTGAATAGCTATGAACCAATATAAATACACTACAACCTAGCCCACACTCAGGATAAAAGCCTTGCAGGAAGCCGCCTCTGCCTGTCTGCAGCAGTGCTGCTCAGAGTCTGCCAAAACACCAAACGATGGCTTGCTCTGCAGAGTGCCCTCGAAACACCACTTTATTGTCCTTCACACTTCACAGTGGCTCATATCAACTGTCACAATGGTATGGAATTTAAAATATAATTATTTGTAAAAATAATGTCTCTCATATTCATGCAGACTTTTAGGGTTGTTAGGATACTTTCATACATATAATCAAGTCATGTGTTACTCATAGCAACTCTGTCCATTTTAAGATTCCTAACCCCATATTACAGATTAGCAACCTGATATCTGAAGAGTTTCAATGACTTGCTCATAGTCCCATAAGCAAATGATTGGGTTGGTATAAAACCGACGTCTTATGATGGTTGGTTTGGCACTTTTTCAGTCCACGCAAGTTTATTTTGGTTGTCAAAATGACTAAAAGTCCCAAGGGTTACCTCTGAGTAAATCCCTATAAAAGACCTGGCCTAATACAAATAAGATCAATTTCTTTATGAGTTACCCAAATCTGCTTATCAGATTAGTCCAAGAAAAGAGCAAAATTCTAAGGGAACCTCTGAGTAAATCCCTATAAAAGACCTGGCCTAATACAAATAAGATCAATTTCTTTATGAATTACCCAAATCTGCTTATCAGATTAGTCCAAGAAAAGAGCAAAATTCTAAGGGACTGATAAGTTTTCATGAAGGGAGAAGGAGGAGGGATGAGTCAAAGGTACAAAGGCTGAGGTAGGACAGTGAATAGCCCAGAAGTTGAAGGTGGGTCAAAGCGCTAAGCAACGCTGAGGAGCCCTGGGGACAATCTGTGTCACCTGCTTGCCAAAGCCAGTTCAATGTATAATTTTTAAATCTACACTCTTCTGCCCAAAATGTTAACTAGCACCTTTTAGCTCTGCTATATTAACCTCCAGCGATCTGTGTTACTAGCCTGAATGCATTTGCAAAGTAACTGCTGAGGGACTGTGCCAAGGAAAACACATCCACAATGTGGCCATAGTTGGGGTTTGCAAGACTTGATTTAACACAGCGGTGTTCAGCTTTTCGTTGCTAAGGATCCCTTTTCATGTTTTCCCCCAAGGATCCCAGGAAGTCCTACAATGGCAGCAGCAGGCAATCAGATTTTCTGATCCAGGAGTTCTGATCCAGATAACCAGGATCACCAGGCACAAAGAAATTCCATCCCAAAGCACAGAGTCTTCTTGTATTTGTGGGCTGCTTGGGCTTATTTGGGGCCAGTTTACATTTCCTGATAGGCTTATCTATTTATGTGAATATTTGTTTGTATGCGTTCATGCCCCATTTCATCCCACTAAATGTTTGAAGTGACTGTATAGCATAAATGCAGACATTGAAACAAAAATAAGTGAAATGAAGAAGTAGGGATATGAAAGTATAAATGGGAAATCAAGACCAAGAAAAGGAAGCCTGTAAGTATGACAGACTTTAGGATCAGTGTGAGGGCCATGAAAGGGCATCTGATTTCATCAAGGCTGTTCTGCAACACAGGGAGAAATGGAAACAAAATCAGTTCTTTGGTTTTCACTATTAAAAAGAGGGACTAGATTGGACTTTTTGCAACACTGGAAATAGTCCTAAGACCTCTGCTTTAACCTAATATTTTCAGACCTCAGGGCTTCTATACAATAAAGTCAAAGATTCTTTCTTGTTTGGGCACCTGCTCCCCAACCTACCAAGTCATTAATGAGTCCACCAATGGTAACAGCAAAGAAAACAGACCCCTGGACCACACAGCTCTCCTGTTTTCTCTCCTGAATTGGAATTTGTAGGGAGGCAGCAGGACATCACCCCTCCCCCACAGCCACAGGCAAACCTTATAAAAAGGGTGTGAAACCCAAGACATCATTCCATTGCTATGGTGTACGTACATAGGGGCTCATGTGTGCTACAAACTGTGCCAGAATATTTACTTCTACAAATAACCAACTTGCCAAAAGTTTTAAAAACCAGCAATAGAATTAATATTCAACCCTGCATTTTGAGAAAGTGGGAAATTTCAATAAGAACTGCTGAAGTGAGCTAAAATATACAATAAACCAGAGGTTGGCGGACTTTCTGTAAGGTCTTACAGATAGTAAATGTTACATGTAGTAAGTATTTTAGGCTTTGCAGGCCATATATTTCTGTCATGATTATTAAACTCTGTTATTGTATTGTAAAGTGAACACAGTGTAGAAAATATGGAAATGAATGGGTGGGGCTGCATTCTAATAAAATTTCATTTACAAAAACAGAACAAGGGCTGGATTTGGCCCACAGGCCATATTTAGTTTGCTGACCCCAGCTAAAAATGGAAACAGAAATGACAAGCTCTACCTTTGAACAATGACCCTAGAGACTGGCCATGTATTAAGTCCTGTTTGCTATCTCTGAGTCTCTTGGAGTTTCCAGAACTTTCAATCAGAGTGTGCATCCTCACCTTTGTTTCTTTTTAAGCCTCTTCCAAAAGGTGCTGGGCCTGACAGTTTCTGTGCTGAAAATAAACAGAGGATTATGAAACATGAATTCCAGTGAACACACTGATGACACGTACAGCTTGACACACAGGAGGTGCTTTATCTATGGACTTCTCACAGTCCTTTTTAAAAATGCGGGTTGCACACGGGGGAGGGAGGATGTGATTATCTTCATCAGGCAATCAGCCCAGCCTGAGATCTTAAGCAAGTCACTTAATCTGCTCCAGCCCCAGATGTTTTCATTAATAAAATGGCAGTATAATACTACACCATGGAATTGTTATGAGGATTAAATTGGGGGAAACATGGAAAGTGCCTAAAAGCAAAGCAAATGAACCAAAATAAGAGGCTGAGAACTGGTGACGCAGCAGACAGGTTCAGCCTGCAGATATTCTGTTTTGCTGGTTGGTTTGGAGCTAGACAACAGTAGCTCCCTACCGCGGGGTACATCCTCTTCATTTCATCCCAGGCCCCACCACTCCCTACCATTACCTTGCATACACTTCTCTAGTCAATGCTACCAGCCTGAACTATGTAGGAATTTGAGTTTGTGACTTCATGCCTCTGACATTCCACAGGAGGGTACTGAGCCTTTAATGCATGCCCTTCACTGTGTTCTGTGCTGTGGAGCCTCACAGTAATGAGTATGGGAAATCTGAATCTACCTTTGATAGCCTTTGATTCCAGATCAAAACTCAAACAAACTAGGACTCAAGCCCTGCCACTTACACTCTGAAGGTCCTGGGGGATGTCACTTCACTTTGCTGACCTTATACATCAAATGAAGAAAGAAATACAGGAGGTTGTTATGGGCTGTTTATGTCCCTCCAAAATTCTTTTGTTGAGGGGCCGGCCCGGTGGCACACTGCTACAGTGCGCCGCTTGGGAGCGCGACGGCGCTCCCGCCGAGGGTTCAGATCCCACATACGGACTGGTTCCCGCTCACTGGCTGAGCGAGGTGCGGGCGCAACACGGAGGGTTGCGATCCCATTGCCGGTCCCGGTCCGGTACGGGTGTGACACTGAGGGTTGCGATCCATTGCCGGACACGAAAAAAGACAAAAAAAAAAAAAAAATTCTTTTGTTGA
>NW_007726280.1:392602-463923 GCF_000696425.1 Galeopterus variegatus | reverse complement strand
GGCCTGGTGGCGCACTGCTACAGTGCGCCGCTTGAGAGCGCGGCAGCGCTCCCGCCGAGGGTTCAGATCCCACATACGGACTGGTTCCCGCTCACTGGCTGAGCGAGGTGCGGGCGCAACACGGAGGGTTGCGATCCCATTGCCGGTCCCGGTCCGGTACGGGTGTGACACTGAGGGTTGCGATCCATTGCCGGACATGAAAAAAGACAAAAAAAAAAAAATTCTTTTGTTGAAATCCTAACTGCCAACGTGATGGTATTAGGAGGCAGGGCCTTTGATAGGTGATTAGGTCAAAAAGGTGGAGTCCAAAAAGGTGGAGTCCTTATGAATGGGATTAATGCCCTCATAAAAGAGACCACATGGAGCTCCCTCACTCCTTCTGCCATGTGAGGAAACAACAAGACAGTCATTTGTGAACCAGGAAATAAGCCCTAACCAGACACTGAATGTGCCAGTGCCTTAATCTTGGATTTCACAACCTCCAGAACTGTGAAAAATAAATGTTTGTTGTTTAAGCCACACAGTGTTTTTTCTTTTGTTTTTTCAATTCCCACCCAAATGAACTAAGACAGATTAAATGAGAGGACATACCTAGTGTTTTAGTCCATTTCTGTTGCTAAAACAAAGCACTATAGCCTAAGTGGCTTATAAACAACAGAAATTCATTTCTCATAGTTCTGGAGACTGGGAAGAGTCATTCACCCAGGTATGAAATCCATGCACACCCACAAGGTATACTTTCTAAAAGTCTCAATGAGCAGTACTGTTATCTAAAGGTAAAAATCTCCCCAATAATTTGAAAAGACTAAGAAAAAGGAATATCCCACCAGCTGGCCATGGCCAACTGATCTTGGGCTGGATTCTGAGGAACTCAGCCTGTGGACAATTGGTAACAATAAATCTCAGTCTGAAAGTGCCGTGGGCTGGATCACCAGTGGGGTTGTTTTATTTTCATTGGGCAAGTTGCCAAGGAGCAATAGTGTGACCTAACTGATTTTCAAACATGGCTAGAAGCCCAATATATCAAATAGACCAAGACAGAATGGCTCTGATTGAATCTTATCTACATGAACCCCTTTTTACCCATGAGGCCCCCTAAGCAACTACGCAGACAGTACAGGAGAGACATACAGGAGAGGAATTTGCAGATCATTGCCGCAGGACAGGTCTCAGGGCTGTCATTGACTCGCTGTTTGATTCTGCTCAAGTCACTTCACTCCTGAGCATGATTTTCTGTAGCTGTAAAATGAAGTTAATGGAAATAAGTTTTGTTTCACTCCAGCCATACTATGGCTCCTTATATTACATCATTAAATTTACTTATCCTCTTTGTGATTACATCTGGGCCACCAAAGAGAGTGATCTCTCTACCATGGTCTCTACATCTCTCTGCATCGCTCTACATGCAAATATCGGGGGGAGGGGGACAGAGAGAAGATGGTTCTACAGCATGTAACAGTCTTACCAGCCCAAAGTAGAATTCCTTGTACAACTCATAACTTGAAGCAATTGTTTCTACTTTAAAAATCTTTGCATAATTGGAAATCTGTTGGGAGAAAAACATTTTTTCTAAGACAGTTCCAAGTAAAAGAAATATTTTGTTCAGAAAATTGTTTTAATAGAATCATTGCTTTGCAATGAGGCATCTGACATTTTTCTTTTTTAAGTGTTCACCAACTTTACTAAACTTGATGTTTATCTGCAGGAAATCCAAAATTACATAAAGGTATACAAAAGACAACAAAACTCTGAAAACCAACAAATAAATAACAAAAACCCTCACCATCCAGAGAAACCACCATGAAGACTTATCAAACATTTTCGTAGATCCCTCAATATCAGATTCTTGTTTTTTACTCAACAATATATAGATATGTGGTTTTAAGGGTAAGATAGGTTTTGATGGAATTTGAGAAGTGATTAGTTAAATATAAAACACATATAATTAATTTTCATCTACCCTTCATTGTATAGAAGCACTACCATTTACCTACGAACTCCTCTTTCTGTGGATACTCAGATTGCTTCTACTATTTTACTGTTATACATAACTCTTCAATGAACATGTCTGTTTACGTGAATTCTTTTCCAACTATCTACATAGGATGAATCTGTATTAGTGCGATCACAGTACATGTACATTTTAAATTTTTATGCATCCTGCCATCCATGTAGACTGACTTCCAGGCCTATCAACTTGCACTTGAATATTTCCATTTCTCTACATCCTTGCCAGCTCTGGATATTATCTCTATTTTCCCTCTTTACCAGTTTGATATGGTACAATGAAAGCATGTCGTAGGTTTTATGTACAATTAATTTTGTTGGAGGTTAAGTTAAATTATCTCTTTGGACATTTATAGGCATTCACATTTATTATTTTCTCAATGGCTGCCTGTAATTTTTACCCAATTTACCATTAGATTATTTGGTAATTTTCTTATTTGAGAATGTTTCACAGTTTGTTTTTAGAATTTTTACTTTATATATTTCTCTCTATATACCAATGTTTAACATAGCCAATCTCTTCCTTTATAATTTGTAAGTTTGGTGCTATGGCCTCTTTATACCTAAGAAAATAATAATGTTCATCACCATTTTGTAATATTCATGACTTTAATTTTTACATTTAAATATGTGAGCTGTCTGAAATTAATTTTTATATAAAACATAAAATATTAATTTATCTTCATTGTCTTCCTAAATGGCCAATTATTCTAACACTATTTGTTAAACAATCTATATTTCCTGTCACTGATCTGAAATATCATTTTATAATACATTCCCATATTTATTTGAATCTACTTCTGAACTAACAAGTTATAGTCAATTGAACTATCTTTCTAGCCTTAAAGTAATACCACACTGTTTTAAATAATATTGTTTTATAATTTTTTTTAAAAAAACAAATCTTTTGTATAGTATTGCTTTTTCTAGCTAATCTGTCATATTTAATCTTCCAGAGATGAATTTTAGAATAATTGTGACAAGTTTCCATTACCAACAAGTGGGTATGTTATTTGAGATTTTATTAAATTTAATTTTTAAGAGACTTTGTATAATGTTAAATCTGTTAATGTCAGAACCTGGAAATATCTTCATTTTTTATGTTATTTTATGTTTCTCAATATTGTATATTAGTTTCTGTAAACACTCCTTGCACATTTCTTGTTGAATTTACTCTGCGTATTTTATGGCTTTTTTCTACAATAAATGGAATCTTTATCATATTATATTTGTGTTTATTGTGGAAATATAAGAAAGCTATTTTTTTGTATTAATTTTTAAATGGTCCTCTAGACTGAACACCTGATATTTTCTAATAGTTTGTTGATTGTTTTAAGTTTTCCAGCTATACAACCATATCATCTGCATATAATGATTGCTGTTTCCTTTCTAATATTCATATTCACAGTATTTCATAATAACAGTGGAAATGGTAGGTATATTTGTTTCTGTGGCTGCCATAACCACCTACCACAAACTTAGTGGCTTAAACAATACAAATTTACTATCTTATAAATCTAGAAGTTACAAGGCCAACACAGTTCTCACTGGACTAAAATCAAGATGTCAACAGGACTGTGGTCCTTTCTGGAGCCTCCAGGGGAGAGTCTGCTTCCTTGACCTGTCCAGTTTTTAGACACCACACACATTCCACGGCTTGTGGCCCTTTCCTCTATCTTCAAAGCCAGCAACACTGCATCTCCTTGTGCCTTTCTTCTGTAGTCACCTCTTCCTCTGCCTCCCTCTTCCACTTTTAAGGACCCTTGTGATTATAACAGGCACTCCTGAATAATCCAGAGTAAGCTCCCTATTTTAAGGTCAGCCGATTAGCAATCTCAACTCTATGTGAAAACTTAATTCTACTTTGGCAGCCTTGTGATTATAACAGGCACTCCTGAATAATCCAGAGTAAGCTCCCTATTTTAAGGTCAGCTGATTAGCAATCTCAACTCTATGTGAAAACTTAATTCTACTTTGGCATGTAAGCTTCCATATTCATAAGTTTTGGGCACTAGAACGTAGACATTCTCTGGGGGATTAGTATTCTGCCTACCACAGTCGGTATCTTTGTTTTGTTCCTGACTTTAATCAGAATGCTTCTAGGGATTTACAATCAAGCACATTTTAGTATAAGTATATGTAAGAAATGGAAATATTCTACTCCCTACCTTACTAAAGATGTTTTATAATCAAGAATAAAATTTTAATTTTATCAAGTTTTCAACAACTTATCAAGAGAATAATATGATTTTTCACTTTTGACTTGTTAAGATTCTGAATCAGAGAGATGCCATAATACTAACCCATGTTTGCTTTATGCCATAGTACCCATCCATGTTTGCTTTCTTGGCATAATCATTCTTGATCATGGTGTAAAATGTAAGCCCCATGAGAGACAGGAATTTTATCTCTTACATTTACTTTTATATACCTAGAACCTGGAACATAATAGAAGCTCAATAAACATTTGCTAAATTAGTATACTAATTGAATTGCTAATATTTAATTTCTTTTGTATTTTTGTATTAATATTTATAAGTGAAATCAAGTTGTATTTTTCTTTTTTTTTTTTCCTTTTTGTCTTTTTTCATGACCGGTAACGGGATCGCAACCCTCGGTGTCGTGCCTGCACCGCGCTCAACCAGTGAGCGGACCGTCCTCTATATGGGATCCGAACCCTCGGCGGGAGCACCGCTGCACTCCCAAGCGCCGCACTCTACTGAGTGCGCCACTGGGCTGGCCCTCAAGTTGTATTTTTCAAAACCAAATCTGTTGATAGTCATCAATTCTACTGCTCCCCCATGGTAAGATGGAATACTCTGGGATTTTTTTCACCTATCTATTACAATGTTATTTTTGAGATCTTATTATTATTGTTTTGTTTTTGATTTAACACTACTTTTCTTTAAAAAGTATAACATATACAAATCATAATCACAACTGTTTTTTAAGTATAATTATAGTATCATGCTTAATGCTCAGTTCAGCCCTTTCATACGTGGATGTCCCCATTCCTGAGCTCCTTTGCTTTCACTATTCCTAAAAAAATCTCCTGGCTGTCTGAGTTGCATCTTTAAGTAGACTTTTCAGGAAAAACACAAGGATGAAATATTTCCTGAGACCTTGTGTATTTGAGAACAACTTTCTGTTGGTTTTACACATTGGTGGCAACTTAACTGGTTTCTTGCTCATGTTTTTTCCTGACATCCTGAAGCCAACCTGATTTATATTTCTCCTTTAGCAATGTAACTCTCTGGGAGTTTAAAAAGATATTTTTTCCTTTTCTTTAAAATTTAATAGCTTCATTAGGCTATGTTTTATGGATTTTTGTTGTTTGTTAAGTTTCCTAAAATTGGGGGAATGCTTAAAATTAGAATGACAAATCCTTTAAATCTGAAAAGTTTTCTTCTCTTAGATCTTGGAATACATTTCTATTTCACTTGCGGTGCTTCCTTTCTTTAAATATTTTCCACTGTCTGTTCTCCCTATCATATTATGATATTGATGGATATTTTCACCTTTTCCCATTTGTTCTTCATCTTGTTATTTTCTCCATGTTGTCTACATACCATTGATTTATTTTTAAATTTACAGTACATTATTTTTTCACTGATTCCTTTCCTTGCCTCTACCAGGTGAGGAAACTGATTAACAATTTTAATCAGTTGCATAATTATCGATATATCTCTCATTTCATAAAGTCTTTGTTTTCCTTGAGGGTATGAATTAGTTGCAACTAAAATGTTTTCCTATTTCCTTGAATATATCATCTTTCAAAACTTATTCTATTTGTATTTTGCATCTTATATTCCATTTATTCATGTATTTATTTATTTTTGCTAATTCTATGGTAGTCTTCTATTACAGGAATTTCTTTTCACTTGTCTTTGAACAGAGTCATTGTATCTGAAGCTGCTTTTTTCCTGAGTTGGTGTGGATTTCCTGTTGTCCTGGGCACTGTTTGGACCTTTCCTTGGAAGATGAGCTGGAACACTGGATCTTTTTTTCCACTTAAGTGCCCAAAGGGTGTGGACAAGAAGCTGGGGTTTTGTGTAACCACAATTAGAGAATTTTGTCTTTGGTCTCTTTCTCTATAATTTTTGGAAATAACTGAGGATAGCACTGCTGTGTTGGTGACTCTGTTCCCTTGTTTCAAGGAGGAACAGGGCTGAGCTTTGGACTTGGGCTTGGTCCCCTCTCAGGGTGACTTGCTATAAAGAGAGCTGTCCTTATTTCTCACATGCTTTGGCCTTGGTTTAGCCATGCATGATTTCCACATTCTACTGAGCCTGTGTTCACTGTGACTGGAACAGCCCAAACCATGAAGCTGAAGGAACTACCTTTCAATGCCTCTCATACCATTCTGTCTTGCAAAAGGTCAAATGAAATATTGGCAGCAATTCCAGCCCAGATTTTATAGTTCATTTTTATCAACACTGGAAAAGATGTTCTTCACAGGAGTAGTTCCCTGGAACAACCTGCATCTTAATCCCAATGTTTCCAAATCTGGAATATCAGCAAAGTTCAGCTTTCCCTCCCCTTTCTTCCTGCCCTGTTGCAATGTTGTTGCTGAGGGGATGAGGCATCCATGCTGCGCATCTTCTTGCAATACCATCCTAATTGTTCTAAATGTGAACACAACACTTTCCATAACACTCAGAGTATGAGATTGGGATTCTTCCCTAGTTTCAATTCATAGTTTAGTCTCTACTATATTAGTTAAAATTTTTTTATTCTTGTTTATTTAGGAAGAAGAGAGATGTATAAATCTTCCCTTGGGGATGTCTTTCATTGATTTTTTTTTTCCATATCCTAATTCAAAAACCTTTATTTTTCCTTATTTTTTTTATTCTTCTCTTCAACCTGTACAGTTTTGCAGCATACTTAATTAAAATTACAGTGTATCAAAAACATCCTATCAATTTTCACTTTCTGTTTATGACTCAGACTCACTATATGACCTTCTTCACGTCATTTTACTTCTGGGCATTACTTTGCCCAGCTGTTCAGCATCCAGTTTGCATCAGGTGGTCTCCCAGTGCTATAAGTTCATAAAATGGGGAATACTAACCCTGGCTTTCTGATAATTGCCATTGTCCTTCATTTGGGGGCTGTCTAGGGAGGGAGCAGAGGAGCAGGGACATGTAGGGTTCTAATCTGTAACTAAACCATCCTGATCTAAGAGCACACCAACTGTGAACAGCACAGGGGATACATCTGGAATCCCCAGCCCTGAGACTTTAAGAGCCCGACAAACAGTCTCAAAGGAAAACAATGTTTCTGATTTCAGCTACTGGCCTGGAAAGTTAACACATCCACCTGGCATGACTCCCAAAGTCACAGCAAAAAAGACTTTGAATCTGAAATTCACATCCACAAATATGTATTCTTTAGAGTTGTGGTGCAACTTGATCCAACAGATCATTCTGCTGTCCGTTGGCACTGATTCACTGGAGTTAATCGTAGCCAATCCAACCTTATCTAAATGTAGTTTAGGAAAATAGATAAGGATCTATCCCAGGAATTGCATAGAACCCAATCTTGTCTCATAAGCAATTCCATCCCCAAAGATGAGGAAGATGCTGCCCTGCCCCACAAGGGTCTCATCTTATTTCACTCATTCAAAATCTGGAGCCAAACTCTACCCCTATCACTAAAGGATGCAGGGCCTTTGGATTTCTTGACAGACAAGGTTCCCTAGAGCATGGCATTCCTGTGGTCTGAGTGGTCTTGGAAAAGCAGAGAATGGCAGAGAACAAGGTGGCAAAGAGGAGCCCAGGGGGCTGAGAGTCAGGCAGGGCCCTGAGGGCAGCCGTGGTTTAGTGCTGTCTAGATTGCTGGTTTGTTTTGAGACTTTATGTCTTGGTAACCCTGAGGTCAGCTGGAGTCACCCTGCCCCTTTACTGTCTAGACAAAAATGAGTCAAAATCTCATTTCATGTCTTATGTGAGTCTATTGCAAATTCCCAGGGGACTTAGGTACTTCAGTTATATTTACCTCAGTGCTCCTGCTTTGGGGGTACTGTCTTTTTCCTGTATCAATCCAGGTATGACATTCATCCTTTTTGTGAAATTCCACTAAAAACTGGGTTTCTCACAAAGCACTTGCGATTTAGGAAGTGGGGCTGAGTTGACTCAGAATGCTGTGTAATCTTCTTCACATCACTTCACTTCTCTGGGTGCTATATTACCTAGCTGAGACGAAGGTGGTTTCCCACCATGGTTGGGTTAATGACTTCAAATTAGATATTAGGCAAACCCATACCAAAAATCACCCCTACCATCCAACCATTAGGAGTGTCCCCGGCTACTTCCCATATAATTTATTGCTTCTCACAGTATTATAGGCAGAGTAGGCTAAATGCTCTAACAAACAACCCCAAAATCTCAGTGGCTTAAAAAAACTGTTTCTTTCCCATATCACAGTCCAGTTGGGTATTTAGAGGGAAGTCTTATGCAGTATTCAGTATTTTAGGAATCCAGACTCCTTCTCTCTGGTGGTTCTATCTCAGAGTTCTCTTCTAGGTCCTCCGCATCTAATTGGGAGACAAAGAAACAGGCCCGGGGAACTGCGTATGGAGAACCATGCAGGATGTTTTGGGGGCCAACCCAGGAAGTGGCACACATTATTTCTGCCCACAATTCATTGGCCAGAACTTAGACACATGGCCCCACCCAACTATAGAGGAAGCCAGGAAATGTGGTTATAAGTGGTCCTAGAAGGAAAATGAAGATTTGGTGAGAACACAGCATTGTTTCTACCATACCACATACTTGGTTCCTCTCTTATGCTTTCCCCTTTCCCTCCTCCTTCCCACCCCTGCCTCCTATGGTCTCATACAGAAGAGTTTAAGAGTTTTTTCTTCCTTTCATAATGCTCTTTCCTACCAAGCAAGGACAGGACCTCAGAATGCTACTCAATATAGCAGGCACCACCACCAGAGTTAGCCTAAGAATTCATATCTATTTGTTGTCTAATCCAATTATCTCATTTCATAGAATGGAATGTGAGACCCTCACATTTGTCAGGTAACAAGATGCTCAATTACTGTTGAGGGGAGCAATATTCACAAGGAGGGGGTGTTCTACTCTGGTGGCCATGAAATGCCTCTCAAGGCAATACAATTTCATTTACCTTGGCTTAATTGAGGCCAGTTGGAAACAATAGAGTATCTTTTGATCCAATTAAAAATGTTGCCTATAAACTGTGAAAGTTTTCATGGCATCCTTCAGACCAGAGCACTATTTTATAGCCAAGTTTCTGAGCACATTTTTTCAAAGGAGATTTTATCGTGGAAAATGTGACAACAACAGAACTCCAGGGGCGTGAACATGCTGTTGTAATTACTCCTCCAGACACAATGAAACCAACCCAAGTTAATTATTTATCAAAACCAACCCACTCTCTGGAAACATCTTTGTTTTGGCAGAATCTTTTCCTTTCTCCAGGAAATAGGTCAATAGTTTTTCCTCCCACGTTTCTTTATCATACTTTCTGACTTGCAGAATTAGCTACTCCGAGTGTTGAAACATTTGCCAAGCACCCAGGTGGGCTGGCAAGTGTGTAGCAGAGTCCCAGGGTTCCTGGTTCCTGAAGTTTTCCTGTTCCAGCATTTCTCTTCAGTAGTAGTGATCCTGAAAAAGGATAAGGAAACAATAGTGGATTGAATTATGTCCCCCAAAACCTCATTGAAACTTGAATTGTGTCCCCCAGGTTTTATGTATTAGAAACTTAGCCCCCACTGTGACTGTTAAGAGGGTGAGAAATCCTATTGTGGTAATTGAAAGGTGGGGCCTTGAAGAGGTGATTGTATTGTAGGACTGCACAGTAGTGAATGGATTATAAATGGTGGTCAGGGCTGTGGTTCTGAGGGCTTTAAAAGAAGAGGAGAGTCTGTCTCTTTCTCTCTCTGCTCTCTCTGCTTCTGCAGTCTTGCAATGTGAGACCCTGGGTCACCGTAGCCACCACCAGATGGATTTGGGACTCCCCAGCCTCAGAAACTGTAAGCAATAAATTTTGTTTTCTTTATAAGTCACCCATTTCAAGTATTTTGCTATAAGAAACAGAAATAGACTAATATAGAAACCAAGGATTGTTTAAGTGTTTACTATATGTCAGACCTGGTAAGAGGAGCAATACTACATGGTTTTGCTTAATCCCATGAGACAGTTATGATTCTATCCATTTTACTAATGAGGGCATTAGGTTCAGAGAGGTTAAATGACTTTCACATACCATTTACATCTGTCTGATTCCATGTACATGGTCTCCCATGTCTGGAAAGGAGGAGTATGAAGTATGCAAACAGAGCTGTTATTGAACAAGAAGTGACCCTGGTGATTTAGGGGAGCCTATGGAACTAGATTTGAGCAATGACATTAAAGATAACAAATGAGTTCATCTCCATTAATTTGGCATCTCTGAGGCCATTGCTCTAATTTTGCTCTACAGATTTCCCTAATTCTCTTGGTAGACTCTTTACCTTTGTCCTGAACGCCTGCTGAGACCCAGAATGGCCTCTTTTAATCAGATGCAACAAAAGAAAGCAGAGACAGGTAAGAAGAGAAGCAAGAAGGCAATATTAGGGAAGAAAAGAGGAAGACAGAGTTGTGTATTGGGACTTTCTAGACTTTTGAGATTTTGCAGTGAGCATCTTAGTTCCATAGTGAGCTAGGAGTAAGGAGGTTTAGGTATGCAGCAATATCTGCCATCCTTCACTGTTTTAGCTCAAGAAAGCCTTCTGTCTCTGCCTCAACTTTCCCATCTGGACACAATCAATATATGAATTTCTCCACAACTTTCAGGGCTGGGTCTTTTCATATTTGTTTCATTTCTCCAAACTCAATTCCAAACTGACTAGAGCTTCTTGCCGCTAAACAGATAACACATCCAGCATCACACTCTTGAGCACTCCACCTTCCAGTTGTCTAAGAACATTGAAGGCTTGTACAGTCAAGAGGGGGTCCACGGGACATCTGAGCAGCTGCCATCCTTGCTGGCAAAGCTTCTCCCTGCCACACAGTGCCGCTATAGAGCACTGGCCCATTTCCCTGCCACTGGCGCTGCTGGTGCATGCACAACAATGTCAGAACAATGTCTGGCTTGTCTCAGTCTCTGGCACATGCCAATATGATCCTCTGATGGAGGGTGAACCCTGGGTAACTCCACTCCCACAGGGTCACACTTGACCCAGGGGGCGGCACCTCACTGAATCCTGCAGGTAGTGGCTCTTCGAGCCTAGTCTTTGCAGTCACACACAGCCATTCCCACCTCAACCCTGCCCAACCCCAGAGAAGTTGTGCCCATGAATGAACCATAATACTCTAATGGATAAAGTTTTCCTGGACTTAATCTCAAAGCAAGACTAAGCATTGTTAAAGATTCCTGGGTCCGTTTTTGTTGATTCAGTACATCTAAGGTAGGGCTTGCATATGTGTATTTTTAACATGTACCATACATGATTCTGGTACAACATGTGTTGGAATCTAAATTGGAAGGATAGTGCTTCAGAAACACAAGGAGGCCTATGTACCCTCAGAATTTGTGTGTATGGGGTAATATCTTCCATTAGTCAACCATCTGTGTTCTAGCCCACCATATGCCTAGCACACATAGAAACTTTCTGGTCACTGGCTTGTTAAAGCAGCAAGAGTCAAAACAAAAATGTATGCTTCAGTGGGTTGCTTACCAATTCAGGTCACCAAATTTACAAGCAAAGGTTGACCTGGAAGTTCTTTCTGAGATACCTCCTGCTATTTGAAGAGTCATTCACTGCAAAGAATATAGAAGATCTTCCGTAGTGAGTCACTGTGAAACAAAGGACTGTGTTGAGAACAAACACATGGAAGAATAAATTCACTCGTCAAGGGTAATTTGAGAGTTTAACCAGAAGAAAATACAACCTTTTTTATTTTTTCAATTTTTGCAATGTTTATATGTCTATAGCTAGTGTAGCAGAGCAATTAGTGCTCACCAGTCTTCTGTGCCTTCTCTTACATTTTCCAGCCTCTCTTGCAGATAGGCTTGGACCATGTATGTCATTCAGAACAAGTGACCATGAGTGGAAGTGACATGTGTCACTTCTGATTCAAGGCAGTTAAAATCCTATGTACTGCCTCCACCTGTCTTACATTTCTTTTGGACCCTTGAAGACCTTGCATTCCAGATTGTGCAATTATAACATGCTGAGGTCTTTGTCAGCTTGGGGAGCACCTGAGTGCCTATGTGAAGTAAAGTCCTGCCTGATGACTGGTATCAATACTGTAAAATGAGTGAAAAATAAACATTTATGTTAAGTCATGGAGATTCCAGAGTTAATTTGTTACTGCAGCATACCCTAGTCTATTCTAACTAATGTAACTACAGTGGTAGAAAAAAGTGCTGAAATTAATCCAGTTAGTAAATCAATGGAGTAAAAAAATTTTGTGGGGTCAGAAGCCTAAATGTCTCTATTCAGTCTTGAAGACTGTCTGTATGTGGCACTGATCTGTCATTTCTCAGTATGAAGGGGTGGAGAAGGGAACTATTTATTGAATTTCTTTATGCTAGGCACTTTACATAAATTACCACACTTAATCCTCCCAATATCTTATGGGTTACGTCCTGTTACTGGTTTATACATGAGAAAAGTGAGGTTTGTTGGTCACACATTCCTAGATGAATGATAGTGCCAGAATTTGAAGGCAGGAGGATCTGATGCTAAAGCTCTCTATTATACTACACTGCCTTTCCATTTGCAGCCACAACTCTAGAGAAACAGAACCTCAAATTAGGGCAAGCTTCTAATAATTATGAGGTCGGGGCTGGGAGAGCTCAATTCTTTTGCCTGGAGTTAGCAAAGGAATCCCCCCAACAAGTTTCTGTACATCTGGTCTCTCCCTTTTTAATACCCCCAGCACATGCTACCTACAAGATTATTCTAAAATGCAAATATGATTATGTTGCCCCCGGGCTGGAAAACCTCTGTGGGCTCCCCTTGCCTGCAAGGTCAAGTTCAAACTCCTTAGCTTGACAAATAAAGCCTCTCTCTTCATCCTTTTTCCTACTGCTGCCCTAATGGACAGGTTTCTCCAGTCACAGCAAACTGGATGTGCTCCCCAGGCACAGGCACATCAGGCTCATTCGTCTCCATAACTTTGCGCAAGCTCTTCTCTCTGCTACGAATACACTTCCTCCTCAATGCCTACTATTTTTCTCCATATTTGTCAAGATCCAGCTCAAGTGACAGTTTTTCTTCCAAGCGTTCCCCAACAGAATCAATAGCCACTTTCCTCAATTTCTTCCACACCATACTGGTATTTCCCCCCACATGACTCCATGGGTATTTAACTCATTTATTTGGGCTTCTGCCTTCTCCTTGGCATAGGGGTTAATTTAATGTGTGTAAGCTCTTGGTTTTAATGCTAGTTCCACCTCTTGGAGGCTGTGTGACATTGGGCAAGTGACCTATCTAATCTTCAGTTTCCTCATCTGTAGAATTGGAATAAATAATGATGCTGAGCTATAGCCTTGTTTCAGTGGATGAAATGCAATGAATAATACAAGTACTCACTATGATGCTAGTATATAGTAAGAGTGAGAAGATCTACTATATCACATCCACAGAGATCTTCTAGAAACCTTAGCATCAAATAGGAAAATCACTGTTTTGTTATTTGTGTGGGTGTGTGCATGCGTTACAGACACACACACACACACTCCAACTCTTCAGCAAAACCTTGGCAGCAACTTGTATTTAATTTCAACATGAGAACTGCTTAAACAAGCTAAGGATTTTCTTCCTAAAATCCAAATCTAGGGAAATCTACCTAGATTTTGCAAAACTTCCCTTGCCTTCATCCTAACTGATAGCTCTTTGGTGGAGTCAGTGATTGGTACAGCATCGACCACT
The DNA here is from genome assembly GCF_000696425.1 of Galeopterus variegatus. NCBI lineage: Eukaryota > Metazoa > Chordata > Mammalia > Dermoptera > Cynocephalidae > Galeopterus > Galeopterus variegatus. The sequence goes on along the minus strand of NW_007726280.1, from coordinate 450,026 downwards.
GGTCATGGCGGAAGGTACTACATGTTTAGTGGCATCGAAGTTCATCCAGATGGCCAGGTGAGCACATCCCAATTCACAGAGATGGCCTAGAACCTGGCTAGCATATCAAGAGAGGACAAACATTTCCCTCTTCAGAGACATCATTCTTTCTTCCTCCAATCCATGTAATTTAACAGGACCATTAAGCAGATCAGATGAGATGAGATAAGGCCATGTGTGTACTGTGCTGGTCATCATTTCTAAAGGGCTTTCCCCCTCGGGATCACTGCTACCTCTTTCTTACATTGTGTGTTTCTAGGACTCATCTTGGTTTCTAGGTCTCTTTCTCAGTCTCCTTTCTCCCAGTAGTGAAGTCAGACTCATGTCCTCATTTTTTCCCACATTCCCTTCTATTTCTAATATAATCTGTCTATGGGAAGCAAGCTCTGTGTCTCTCTATATCAAGAATTCTTGAAATTGTAAGCAATATTGTTTAAAAAATAAAACTCAAACCAACTGAATGTTTTCTAAGTTCACTTAATAGAAAAACCCTGATGTAGGGGGAGTGGCAACGCCGTTCCTCTGCCAGCCTCCAGGTTCTGCCCTTCTCTCTGTGTTGCAGGTCGGCTTCTTTCAAGATTGCAGGACGGCCACCAGCAGCATTTGGGGCCACAAGCTTCCTCGCTCACATAGGAAAGGAGAGAAGGAATCCCACGAGCCATCAGATGGAAGAGCTCACTTCATTCTACTGAGGCCCCAGAAGAATTACCATGGTCTCTTTCGCTTGAGCCTGGGTTACCAAAACCAAATTGTTACAAGGTGGGGAAGAGTGAGTACACTGCGTGATTTATACCAGTTGGGGCCAACCCAGAGCTGGCCGTGGGATCAGTCCCTCCTGAATTGCAAGGCTGACACACCATGGGGAAGAGTGCAGGGAGGAGGGGGACCCAGTCACAAACCCACCTCACTGCCCCTCACGTTGCTTCCTCCCTTTCATTTGCCATAGTCAAGTTCAAATGAATTTCCACAGTCCTTTTTTCTGATTTATTTTGTTTATATTATAAGAATAATACCTGTTTATTTAGAATGAAGAGAAAAGCAAAACAAAAAGAATGACCCAGAATTGTCCATTAAGCAGAGGAAACAGGATCTGAACATTTGGCACACATGCTGCCAGTCTTTTCTGCTGTGCCTTTTTTGTACGTGGTTGTATCCACACTGCGTGCACAGGTTTCATTTAACACGATGCTGTTATAATTTACACAGGTTGCTGGAAATATTCTAAAGGCTACATATTCCTACACGTAGAGGAACCATGGTTAAATTAAACATTCCTCTGTGGTGTTACAACAGGCTTTCCTAATTATTCATTATGATAAATACTTTCATAAGCATCTTTGAATTCTAGATTTTTTTCTAGACTTTATGACAAATTCCCAGATATCCATTTCCATATTATTTTCCAAAATGAGTATATTATTGTAAACTCCTTCCCACAGTGTACAAGGGTGGCTGTTTCATTGCCCCTACACCTGCACCAGGTATTGTTTTTAATCTTTGCTAATTTTGGTAGGGAAAAAAAGTGGGAGAGGGGGAGTATCTGGCTACTGTTTTAATTTTTAGTGCTCTGATTGATCTAGCAGAAACACTTTGTTCAAATATTTATTAACCATATATTTCCTCTTTTATATGCATATACTCTCCCTATTATCTATTGAGAATCTAGTGTTTTTCTTATCAATTTTTATGAAATCTCCATACAGTAAGGATATTAATCCTTTGACATTTATACCAATTTTCCCAGTTTTTCCACTTTAATTTGTTTATGTTAATTTTTCACATACAGAAATATTATATTTTTTTGGGCTGGCCCGGTGGCGCACTGCAATAGTGCGCCGCTTGGGAAGCGTGGCGGCGCTCCCGCCGAGGGTTCGGATCCCACATACAGACCGGTTCCCGCTCACTGGCTGAGCGAGGCGCGGGAGCAACACCGAGGGTTGCGATCCCGTTGCCGGTCCCGGTCTGGTGCGGGGGCGACACTGAGGGTTGCGATCCGTTGCCGGACACGGAAAAAGACAAAAAGGTAAAAAAAAAAAAAAGAAATATTATATTTTTATGTAGTTGAATATATCAATCTTTCCCTTTGGTACCTGTATTGGTTTTAAGATTACAAAGCCATTCCGAATTCAAATATTTAATCCAAATTTAATTTTAATTTTTCTTTCATTTCTGTGTCTTGGTCTTTTTACATTTAACTCCTAATCCTATGTACTTCAACTGTCCTTCGCTAACAAGGTCTTTACTTAAGTATTTCTCATTGAATCCCAATAAACGGTAGAGATCTAACCTTTATACATAAAAGCTTTGAGAAATCTCTTCTCCTGGACAAGCAGTTTGGAAGAGAAAAGACAGCCTTAGAAGTTAAGGAAGAACTGGCTTATGATCCCAGATGCTGGTTCCAATGCTCAATTTTTCTCATATGTAAAATAGGGATATTTGACCATATTATCTTTCATGCATGTTTCAACTCTGACTTTTGTGGTTCCACTCCTTCTCACACTTCCATGGAGACCAAAATCACATCATCCCTGCCTCGGATATGTCTTTTATGATGCTTGACCTCCAGGTTCTACACACTCTCATGTTCAAAATCAACTTCTCTGCATCCCTGCTGAGGGAAGCAACCATAGCTGTTCTTAGTGCCAGGTGGCCAGCAATTGGCTCAGAGGTGGACATTCCATCCAAAATGGCTTGTCCATCTACTGGACAGTAACCCATGAGACTGTCATGAAGGATGCTCTCCAATGAGCGTGATAGTAGTTAGCTAAGCCAGTCACATGATCTCCCTCCACAACTTGGACTGTAGCATACAGACACACTTATCCCCTTGACCCTGGGATCTGTTGGAAGCAAACGGAAGCAGAGATCTGTGAACACAGGACCTCACAGCCCATGAGAGACCAGGAGAGCAGTGGATCCTCAGGGCTGAATTGGTTTGAAGCGGATACCAGTTCTGGTCTACACACATCCTTAACCCTAAACCTCTCTTGTTTTAAGATGGTCTCTGTTCCCTGCTGACAATGATCCAATTAACACTCCCCAAAAGGTTTCCTTGCCACTCTTATTCACATGCTATCATTAGTCTGTCTAGGGAGGGGCTCAGGGGCTGCTGCATTTCACCATCAGCCAGAAGTCAGTAAGCCTTTGGGGCAGTGAGATGACCTGCTGGACGTAAGGAAGTGGTAGCACTGAGAATGTGTGTGAGCACACACACACACACACACACACACACTCCCAGCTTGCAATCCCATCCCTGGTCTGACACTGTGTGTACTCAAAACCTGTTCACAGCCTCCGCTGATCCCAGCGAGGTCTTTCAGCTGGCAGGAAGCACTTAATTGTGGCAAGTCCTCTCCTAGTCCTCTCCTACCAGCCTTCCTGAGAATTGTTTTATAGAAACATTATCATCGCGCCCAGGGCTGGCCCGAGGCAAAACTGGAAAGTGGGAGAAGTTCACGTTTGGGTCTCCCCACACCTCTCTGGGCTGCTTCCTCGTGCTGACTGCCAGCTGCGCCCCTGACCTGGATCTTCCCACCCCACTGCACCTCCGTTAAAAACTACCCCATTCCATCTCCCACCTCCTCAGAGCCCTGTTCTTGATTTGAAAGTTGCCAGTGGGTTTTCTTAATAGAAATCTTCTAAGGGTCAGAGCTTTGACCCCCAAATATTGTCAAGTTGGAAAGGTTACTTAGAGCAGTAAGAAACCTGTCTGTTTAAAGAAACTCACAAACACAAAAAGCCAGCCCCAAACTCACAGGCCAGTCACAGCCTGGTGCCTGAAGCCTTGCTCCGGTGTGCCCCAGGCTCCTTTCTGGCTTTTTCTGCTTCTGTTTCCCAGGCCTACTGCCTCCCGTTTGCCACCTAAAGCTCTGCTTCTCCCTTTGGCCTCAGTGCTCAGCGCTACAATCTGTACACGACCACCCTACCCCCACCCTCGTTTCTCATGCCTGTCCAGCCCAGGTCACCTCCTGACGCAGCCACACCCTAACAGCACCCCGTGGACATATCCCCTGTTGGGGGCTCTGGCCAGGTCCTCCCACAGGATCTGGACAGAAGAGGCCCTAAGGAGGGAATCGTAGATCTTTAGGCAGGCTCCTGCAAAACCCTCACATCTTGCCATCCTGGGATAGAGCATGTCTATGCCTCAGTCTCCTTACCTATGAAATAGTAATAATAGGAGCCACTTCATAAAGCTCCTGTGAGGTTGTTAGTAACTGCATAATATATGTAAAAGACCTGGACAGTGCCTGAACATAGTTTGTGCTCTGAATCTTGGCCAGCAGTAGTAGCAGTTGCATTACAATGACATTAGCACATGGGTTTGATCCTCCGGGCCAGGCCCTGCAAGTGAACTGTGGCAGGGGCCACCTAGGCCAGGTGGGGGCAGCAGAGAGCCATCTCAGGGTCAAGCTGGGACCAGTGGGGCCACCTGGGAGTCCGAAGTGGAGGGCTGGGACCCAAGCAACCAGGCACAGTCACGAGGCCCAGAATGGCCAGATAAGAAATAGAGCTGGGGAGAGTCTGTTCCAACAGCCTTCCTTCTGGCCCCCCTGCCTCCTTTCTTATCTCCCCCAATTTCCCATTCAACCTTTGCTAGAGTGATCAGTCTAAATTGCAATTCCTATGCGGTCACTCCCTTGATTAGAACACTTAGATGACTCTTCTGCCCGTGGGGAAAAGATCAACTTCTTCAGGCCGATATCCAAGGCTCTCCAAGAACTAACCACCACCTCCCTGCATCCTGCCACCTCCACACCTCATCTTCCTCCATTGGCTAAGTCAGTTATTCCCAAGCATACCTCTAGTTTTCTTGTCCTTACTAAAGACATTTTCTGGCCTTTTTTTTTTTTTTTTTTTCTGCATGTCAAAGTCCTACCCTGCTTTGCACATTTAAATCAAATGTTCTCTTTATCATGAAGTCTTCCTGGTTTTATGCCAGTACCTAACTAAAAACATCCCCCTTTGGATTCACTAAGTCTTTCCCATCTGATTTTGTAGTGGTGTCTTTTACTTTAACATTATTCTAGGGTGATAAGTGATTACATCTCACCTTCTCTGATGCAGTGAGCTCTAACAATGTGTCTCCTCTTCTGCAGAATGGAGGCACTGATAGTCTCCTCACGGAGTGTTGAAGATGCAGGAAGCTAATGCACGAAAAGTGCCTCAACTTGGCCTGGCACGTGGAAAGTGCTCAGACAATGTTACAGGGGTTTGATCACTGTCATTATCATCAGAACATTGTTGTCGTCATAATCATTGCTATCATTATAATTAAAGGGACTCTGCCCCTGAAAGGTCAAGGATTTGCAGGCTTAAGTCCTCAGCCTGTCCCTAAGACAAACTCTGGTTTATAAAGGAAAAAACAAAAAAAACCCAAAAAAACTAAAGACCGCTGGTTTGGGGCAGGAATAGCAAATTCGAGTTACAGGGCTGGAGCAAGGCTTCCTGAAGCCACAGAGCCATGCAGAAGCTGGAAGTTCTCCTGCTGAGGCAAAGTGAAAGCGGGTAAAAGAACAAACTAGTACAGTGATAAGAGAAGAAACTTTTTTTTGTTGTTTAGAAAGATAGTGATGTTTTCAATAAAAATTTCAACCCGGAAATTAAAATTTAAACAACGTAAGTGCCTCCGAGAATCGAGCAGCAGCGAGCAGTCCCTTAATGGTACTATGCACAGCCTTTATTTTTTAATGTGGAGAAGGAAAGGATTTGTCATTAAAGTTTAAAAATAATCAGAATCAAAATCCCTTTTGTTCTTGCGGGCTGGCAGAGCTGAGGGGCCGATTGTGTGTGCTGAGTGGGTGTCCAGGAAACAGTAGTCATTTGTGTGCGTGTGACAGGAGCCGAGTCCAAATCTAAATTTAAGCAAGTGTTGGCCTTCTTGGAACCCATAATTTTTGGATCAATTATCCCGGACTAAGTGTCTGAGTTTCTTGCTCTCTCTCTCTCTCTCTCTCTCTGCTACATTTAATAATTACAACACTTGAGCCAATAATTTGCCGACCAGCTGCGGTGGCCTAACTGTCTGGTTCACTCATAATTTCTGGAACTTGATACAATCATGGCCTTTGAGCCAATTAGGGTAATATTTGGTGTGTTGGAAGTCTATTCCACACCCTCCCACCATCTTGTCAATGTGAGAAACAAACAGCTGGTGTCTATCCTACAAGAGAAATTTTGTGTTCTCTGATCTTACCCAGCCACGTACTCATCAATTTTGTCTGTCCCATTTCTTCACAGTTTGGGAAAGAAAGGCAGACTGGTGGCCTGAAAAGAATCTGGTCTGAGAGTCAAGATAGCCCAATCCTGCCCCTAAACTAGCTGTGTGGCCTTGGCTTAGTGGCCTACCCTCTCTGAGTCTCAGTTTTCTGTCTGAAACATGTCACAATAGTTGCTCAGGGCAGAGGGGCTGGAGCCACACTACTTAAATTTAAATCCTGCCTCCATCACTTTCTAGCTGTGCAACATTGGGCAAATTGCTTAACCTCTCTGGGCCTTAATTTTCTCATCTGCAAAATGAGGATAACTATAATATTAACTATAGCATAGTTTGTGAGTATCTAATAAGTTAACACAAGTAGAACCAAACACACACATAGTTCTAGAATTTAAACTCCATAAAGTCATAGATTTTTGTTTGTTTTGTATCCTACTATCTCCTCAGGACCTAGAATAATATCAATAATTTTCCTTGGATAAATGAATGAAAGAATGAGGGGACCAATTTATACATATTTGTTCACTATTCACTCCCAGCTTATTTCCAAAAATGATTTTTCATGATTCACAATAAAGTCACGTTTACCACAAAGCTATCACAATGAAACTAAAATATCAAAGCCTGAAATAAGGAAGTAGCAAGCAAAGATGAGATGTTGTCTAACTCAGAGTTTCCTGGCTACCAAAGCTAAACCAAGCAGCTTCTGAGAATACTTCCAACTCTAGCATTCCAAGAATCTGAGTTTTGGAATCAGAATCAGTTTTTCTAACTTTCGGTGTGACTTTTGGCAAGTCCCCAATCCTGTCCTAAGTCTCAGTTTTCCCATCCGTAAAATGTGAAGATTTGACCACAGGAGCCAAGACCCTTTCCCATTTTTGGAATCTAGCCTTTTCTTTGGCAGATGGCTATGGGGATATAAACATAAAAGAGATTTGATTTCTACCACCACCAAGTTTACAGTTTTCCAGGAGAAATAAAGTGCAAGCGTGCATAACTCTCTAACTCAAGCTATAAAATGATTACTTAACAAGAGTGTTACCAAAGGCTAAAGGAATGGTGAAAAAACAAAAATAAGCCCACTTAGGAAGATTTGATAATGGTTTTATAGCAAAGCTGCAGTTTGAAATGGTCCATGAAGAATATTAACAGATATTCACAGGGAAGGAATTCCTAACAAATGGGAAGAAGATTGGAGAAGTCAGGAAGGTGTAAAATTGCAGTCTATCCAACAAAGCTAATATGCTGGGCAGAGACAGGGTTAGGCAGATGTGCGTGTTGTCATCTCCTAACTTCACGTATGGCAGACCTTAGTAACAAGTCACAGAGCTGTCTCCTGCTGAGTCAGAATGTGGCCTCAGAATTCTTCTTAATACAGGGTTCCAGGCAGCCACTCTCAAGTGCTCAAAGTTGGTACATAGATTGGAACCTATTTGCCCTCTTGATTTAAGGTATATGTATATACGCCAATAGTGGAAAATAAGCCTGAAAAATAAGCCTGGACCAAAATGCTGAGGGCCTTGAATGTCAAGATCAAGAATATGAATAATCAAAACATTTGCTTTTTCGTCCATATTCAGCTGCACCTCACACTGGTATGATAACCATGGAGTTTGTGGGCAACAGACATTACTGTGATATATATACACTGAGCCTGCAGGAACTGAGCCCATCCCTGCGAAGGCTTTCCGCCATTCATCTGGGGCATAATCCACCTCCCAGGCTGCACAGTGCCTGGCTTGTGCTTAAACAAGGCATGCACTGTAAGACTGTTCTCACATCATGCTGCGGGAAGGAAAACAGTGTTGGGGACCTATGCCAAAGTTTTCAAAGGGGCTGCCCTAAAACATAAATGTGGCCTCTGTACACTCTTAAAGCAACACTAGTTATCATCTCTGTGGTACCAGGGCCGGCACAATTGTCCTATTACTATCCAATGGCTTCTCTTGGTGAATGCATTCCTGTGATGGTTCCATTTAACCTTACTCCAGGAAAAGGAAAATCTATTGAAAGGAACGTTAAATAGAATTCCATGAGCTCATGTCTAGTGGGGAAAGCAAAAGGCATCTGAGGGCTGATGGGAAGTGAATCATATTGTTTCTCAGCTCCAAGTGTAACCCTATCCTCCTACCCTCCTCCTGTGGACCTCCTCTCAGCCTGTGTGTGGGGACACTGTAGCAGCTGGAAGTCTAGGGAACTCAGGCCATGGAATAACCAAGACCTCGGCTCCAGCTCCATGTCCTTGGGTGAGCGACTCTTTTTATCAGCATTTGTTTATACTCCATTCCCTTACAAAACGGGTTCCAGGTGGCTCACCTAAACACTTTCAACATAACAGAAGGAAAGAAAGTCCAGGTGGCTCACCTAAACACTTTCAACATAACAGAAGGAAAGAAAGTTAAAATAAAAGATTCACACATATTAAGAAGATCAGATGAAGGGACTAAAAAGTCAGGATTATAAAATGAAAGCTGGAGTAAGACAAGCCACTTAATCATTCTGAGCTTCAGTTTTCACATTATAAAAATAAAATAATAATAATGCCTTATTTATACAGGAGGACAAACTGAAATGCTGCAAAAAAAGGAAAAAAAATAGATAAAAACAGGAATACTACTAAACCAGTTGTCAGGAGACTCAGGTCCAGTCTAGCTCCGCTTCTGAACGTGGTGTTCCATAAGGCCTCTCCCAGCTTGAGGAGTCACTAATCCTATGAAGTGGGGACACCTGAGATAGGCAGGGAAGCAGGACTAGAAGTAGGAAGGGGTGAGGAGAATGAAATGTCTGCTTCAACTCATTAACTAAAGTATTATTATTAACTGTACAATATTTGGAATATTTTTTCTCATGACTGTATTAGAGACAATGATTGATTTTGCACATATCATGTGAATATCTCTTCTGTGCCTGTTCCAGGGGAGAAACATCCATGCAGATGTCCTACTCCCTGTTTGGGCCATGTCCGGTCAGAAGAGGTGGGAAGGGACTGGTCCCTATGACTATAATGTAAAGCTACCTGAGCCCAGAGAAAGGTGGATAGAAGGGTAAAAGGGAAAAAGGAGAGAGGGATCCTGTCCTTCACATAAGGGAAGGTTTCCTGGAGGAGAAGAAACTGAGCCTGGTCCTGAGAAGATTTCTACAGGTAAAGTGTCAGGGGAGGATGTCTCAGGTAGAAGGGACCAGGCAGGTCAAGGTGAAAAGCTGAAAAGCACATGAGTTTGGTGAGAAGAGTGGACATTTATTGGGTTTTCATGGGCCCTCCATCAATTTCCCTTCTTTAGATAACAGCACCTAAATTCACTTTGAGGGAGTTTCTACTCCCCTACTCTCAAATCACCTGGTTTGAATAAGAATGATCCTATGCTATTTAGCTCTAGAGGAAACATATGGTCCTAGCCCAGCCAATTAGGGTATTTCATTCCCTTTGTCAGAGTGACTGGTTTAAGGATAGACATGTGACTCAAGTAGATCCAGTGAGACTCACACTGAGACTTTTTCTGGATCTATTGCAAAAGAGAAGCTCTTTCTACTGCACTTGCTGACCTGATAAAATATTAGCCATAAGCTATTAGTGGAAGTCTTGTCATGAAATGAATCACCCTGAGAAGGAAAGAAATATAAATAAAAGTAGTTCTGAGAAATAAAATAAGGCAAATTCTCCATAGCATTTGAGCATCTAGATTCAGCTCAACCTGAAGGCAATACCCTCTGGTACTTCTTAGTTTTATGAGTCAATAACATCCCTTTTATTCTTAAGCCAGTTTGATTTCAGAATCTTGCACTCACATCTCAAAGAATCCTGTTTAATATAAGGGTCCTGATCCAGAAGAGCTGTGTACGTTAGCCATGTCTGCTAACAGGACTGCCACTGTGGCCACTGCAGGTATGGGCTTTCAGGATGAAGCCTAAGCTGTCAAGGACCAATACAGCCTTCCCTGGGAGAACAAGGTGAAGGTTGAAACTGGGAGTAGAGTAGAAGATTCATTAGATGGAGATGCCAATTTATTGTAGTTGGAGAAATATTCCTCTGCCAATGGGAGAGAAGCTGCGTTGTAGGAAAGACATGGAAAGTGAAGGATTTCCCTCATATAGGGGTACTCCCACCGAGTCCTTAAAGAAGCTGCTCCTGGTGTGTCTGGGAAGCACCAAGCCTTTCATTCACATCACTGTGACTGTGGTGGCCATGCAGTGCAATAAAGAGCATGGACTTTGGAATCAAACCCACTTGGTCTCAAATCCCACCACTGGTTATTAGCTTCCACTTTTTGCTAACTCAGTGACCTTAACAAGTAAAGGCTTAAACTCAATTAAAGCTGCTTAAATGGGTGGCTTCATTTCCCAGAGCCTCAGCTTCTTCCTCAGTAAATGTGAATAACCTCCATCATCTCTCATTTGACCACAGCCAGAGCCTCTTAATTGGTCTCAACTAATTTTCCACCATGTAGCCTAAGTGACCTTTCTAAAGACAAATCAGATTATGTTATTCACTCCCCCTAAAGCATTTCCATGATTCCACTCATCATTAAGATGATGATCCAAATTCATACAATAGGCTTCAAATCTCTGCATCATCTAAAATCAAATCCTGCTTGCTTTTCTAGCCTCCTAGATTTTCTCCTCCTTGTTGCTCTCAGTGTATTGAAAAATAATAATGTTAAAAATTAACATTTATTGAGCACATACAACATGCCAGGCATTGCTCTACGTATTTTGCTTGAAATAATCCTTATGACAATCCTTTAAGGTAGACCTATTATTAGGCCCACTTTACAGAGGGCAAAATTGAGACATAGAGAGGTTAAACACATTGTCCAAAGTTAGACAGCAAAGCAGCACTATAGCCAGGTTGCAAACCTAGGTGTCAGCATCTAGAGCCCCTGTGTTCTATGACTCTATTGTGCTGTTTCTCTAATGCATTTCACAAACATTCTCCCACTTTGTGGCTGTGGTAAATTGAATAATGACCCTCAAAGATATTCACATGCTGATCCCAGAACCTGTGACTGTTACCTTATACGTCAAAAGGGACTTTGCAGATGAGATTAAGCTATGCATCTGGAGGAGATTATCCTCGATTATCCACTTGGCTCCTAAAAAGTAATCACAGGAGTCTTTATGAGAGAGAGATTTGACTACAGAAGGGGAGAAGGAAATGTGACCATAGAGGCAGAGACTGGAGTGATGCAGCCACAAGCCAAGGCATGTAAGCAGCCGCCAGAAGCTGGAAGAAGCAAGGAACAGATTGTCCCCTACAGCCTTCAGAAGGAACCAGCCCTGCCAGTACTTTCACCTTAGCCTAGTGAAATTGATTTTTGACTTCTGACCTGCAGATCTTGTAAGAGAATAAATTTGCATCGTTTTAAGCCACACAGTAATTTATTACAGCAGCAACAGGATACAGTGGCAATAGCACAGGCTGCTTCCTCTTCCAGGAATGCTCTTTCTCACACCCTCTGCCTTCTTTAACTCCCACTTACTCTCCAGCTTTTAGCTTCAATTTCACCGCTCAGAGCAGACCCCTTGACACTTCAGCCTTGGATTCCCCATTAAATCCTCCCAGAGCACCCCAGACTTCTTAACACTCACTGTATTTGCAATTCAGAGTTAATGAACATTGCTCACACAACCAAATCCAAGAGACAGGGTACAATATGTATCTGTCTTACTCCCCACTGTATCCCAAGAGTCTAGCCCAGGGCCTGGGATATTATAGGTTCTCAATAAATGTTTGTTGAAATGAATAAATAAATACAGTTGCTCATCAGACTATTGGATGCTTTCAAAAGATCATGTATGTAAAGAACTTGGTACAGAGCCTGGCATATAATAAGCTCCCGAAAGTAGAGCTCCATGTGAGATTTGGAACTTCCCTGTGTCTTTCAAAACAGAAGCACAGTCCCGACCTTAGGTAAGTCCTGGTAAGTCCCAGAAGGAGTGCTCTGTGGTATCTCCTTTTCCCCAATATGCTAAACACTGTTCCTCTTTACTACCATTCTTGATAATAACCCAGCCTTAATGGCCACACTGAGTATTTTAGAAAGGAAAGGATCAGGGCAATTCCAGAACACAAGATGTGGAAGAAGCAGCAAGCTGCCTTCTGCTTTAAGCCTACAGCAAGCCCTTTGGGCCAATCAGCAGTGCTATTGGAATGGGTAATTCCAGCCTTTCCTGTCTTTGTGGTGTGTGTGACTGTCCGGCTGGGCCAGGGACCAACTTTCCAGGCCCAGATGAATTCTCATCATTTCCCAGGGATCCTCCGGCTTGAGTTTGGTTCTCGCGCCAAGGCTCTGACAGCTTTATTAGCACCTATAATTCAAAGTAAGCGTCGATGTGTTGGGAAACACTTTGAGGCTATCTTTTAAAGTCGACTTAATTCCCTCTCAAATGCCTCTTTGTTTGCCAAAGTGCCAGCCAGAAGACTTCCAGGTAGGAAGGGAGATGAGCTCCAGACAGGGGATCAGCGGGACGTGTCTGCTGGGCGCCCAAGTCACTTTTCTGGTAGCTGATGTCATTTCCAGTTAGTGGTCTCCTGGCAGAGGTGCCTGCAGATGCTCAGATGACATCACTGGGACTGACCTGTCACCAGGGGAGATAACAAATGGAGACCAGACCTGAGTTCCTGCTGCCCCAGGAAGTCACAATTCATTTCTTGGCCTCATTATGGGCCTGGAGAGTAGATACCCTGTGCTCCCACCCAGTCCACGCCCCAGCAACCTAGCACGCCCCCTCCTGCTGGCTACTTTGCTTAAATGAAACAGTGGGACATTCTGAGCTTACCCAAAAGTGTTTGGTGACTGCAGTAACAGAAACTGGACAAACTTGGTGCAGCATACACTATGGTTATCTACTGACACCCATTTACCCTTCCTCATGGCTAATAGAACCCAATTTTGCTCACTTAGTCACACTCCTCTAGAAGAGACTGGACCATTCCCATCCTCAAGGGGTGGATTCTCATTGGTCTAAGCCAATCTTTCATTCAACAAACACTACTGAACACTTATTTGTGGTGGGCATTGTTCTAAGCACTAAGGATAAAGTCATGAAGAAAACAAAGTTTTTGCCTTCATGAAGCTTTAATTTTAGCTGAGATGACAGAAAATGAACACAAATACACACTATATAATAAACATGCAATGTCAGGCCAAGGAATGATAAGTGTTCTGAAGAGAAAGAAAGCCAGATAAAGGGACGGAGAGAAATTGGCTTACTGTTTTAGATAAGGAGACAGCGGGAGGTGGTATTTGAGCTGAGACATGAATGAAGAGAGGGCAGCAGCTTTGTGAATCTCTAAGGAAAAGCATTCCAGTCAGAGCGAACAGCAGGTGCCAATGCCCCAAGGCAGGAATTAACCTGCAAGCTGGGAACAGCCAGAAAGCCAGTGTGGCTGGAGTGTTGTGAGCAGAGGCCAACTCATTGAAAGTACTTTAGATTTTGTTCCAAATGTGGTGGGAAGTCACTGGCGGCTCTTTCATATGGAAGACAATTGATCTGATTTATATTTTCAGAGGATTACCGCAGCCACTATGCAGAAAGTGGGCCAGGAGGGGAAGAACGTGACCAGTAAGCATGGAGGACCCAGGGGTAGGCGCAGAAGTGGTGACAACTGGTTGGATTTGGGGACTATGTGAAATGGATTTGGTGTGGAGAGTGAAAGAAAGAGAAGGAAAGGATGACACCAAAGTTTTGGGCTGCCGCTACTGAGGAAATAACTGTCATTAGCTGAGATAAAGAACGTGAAAGGAGGAGAAGTTCTGGGGAGCAGAGATCAGAGCTGGGATTGATAGGTGCTTAGTTTGAGGTACCCATTAGACATCCAGGTGGAGGTGTAGGGTGGGCAGCAGTTAGAGATCGATGCGTGCAGATGAGGAGAGAGGTCAGTCCTATGTCCCTGACCAGTGAATAGCTTAGGCTTCCGCACAGGGTGCAATTCTAGCCAATGAGAATACGGCTGAAGGAAGTCTCCGCATGGTGTCCTCATTTCTAATGAGGAATTAAGGTTGGTTGAATAAACGAATAAATGAATGGGCAAATGAATGAATCTCTAAATTTCCATTCATTTTTGATAGTCACTCGAATCCTTTAGGAACACTGGAGTTACAGTTAGAAAACCTTGCTCCAATTTCTGGTTCTTTTAATAACTAATTGCAACCCTGGGCAAGAGCATACCCTCTCTGAGCCTCGGTTTCCTCACCCACACAATGAATAAATTCGGCTAGATGGTCTGTGTGGACCCAACTAGCCCTGTCATTCTGTGAAGTTGTAAGAGCATGGGCTCTGGAACCAGAAGCTCAGAGAGAAAGGTTGACATTCCCCTACTTATTGTGTGACCTCTGGCAGTTCAAGGTGCCTCTGTGTTGCAGTTTCCTCATCTCTGAAATGATGATTTATGGTCCTTCCCAACATTAATTTCAATTAAGTCATAGCATAGTTTTCTGGTTACTTGCATTGATGGAAACAGTGAAAATCTCTAGGAAAGCAACAGTTATGAGGAAACTAGGGCAAGACACACACACACACACACACACACACACCCCGAACCCAGGAGGGGAAACCAGGTTTTTCCTTTCACAGCAGCTATGCCCTAAGTACTAAGTCTGGCCAGGGTGGTCATTAGGCTCTTCTTGAGGTCAATATGGTTGTTTTGGGCCTCTTGGCCTCCTTTGGCATCTCATCCCAGGAGCTAAGAGGTATATGAAGACCCAAAGCTCAGCCCTGCTGGGTCACTCCTATATGTGTACCACAAGGCTTTGGGATGAATAAAAAGTGTTAGAACTATAAAAACCCTGGCCCAGCCTTGTCACACAATGAGTATTCAAACTGTCATGTATCTTAGGCTCCCATGTCCAGTTAACTGAAGAGTTAACTAAAGTGAACAATAACAGTGGAGTATAAGGCAATTTTAGATCTCAGGTTTTTAAGGTGGTCAAAGGTAGGGATTCCTAGGGTATTTCATTCATTTAAAAATTCTAACAACAATTGCTAATTTTTGAAAATAAATTAAAAACAAAATAAAACACCTAATAAAAAACCTTTTTTTTAACCATAGTTAAGCCTACCTAGTCTAACTGAAATTTCTTTGATCTGAAATTATATCAATTCCACATTGTTAGTGTTACCTGATCGGTATTATATATGAAGGTCCATTAATAGGAAATGGGCAAATAAGTATACTATTACTTAATCAGTACTTTATGTTTGAAGACTTGATGTTTCAAAAATCTTTTATTTTTGATACAAAGGGGTTTTTAGTATCAGAAATGTTGGGAGCTAGCAAGCTAAAATGTTGAATGTTTTGACAGAGGGCTGCTGGTGACTACATACCTCCCTTTGATGTCTGGGCCCTAAGAACCTTTAAGTTATGTTGGAGTGTCCCCAAAGCATATATCCAAGGGAGAAAAGGAAAGAGACATTCTGCTAACAGTGACTAATGTCATTTCCAGTTAACTGGCTTTTGGCAGATATGCTACAGATGTTCAAATGACCTCATTAGGGACCAAGATGTCAACAACAAGACAGATACAAACAGAGCCCTACTTAAGATTTCTGCAGATTCTATGGGTTTGGAATCCCTTAATTCATTTCCCAAGCTTTCTAAAGGGTGTGAATTTCAGACCATGGCATGTGGTATCATAAAGAATTTTAGGGAAGTTGGAGCCAATATTAGTTGAGACAGGCTATTTTTGCTGCAATAATAAATATGTATATAAAAATCCTAAGGAAGAACCAGGTTGGATCAGGTGCTTAATTATTACTATGTCCAAGGATACAGGAAACGCTGATGGCCAGGCCTGGATACATATACCTACCTCTCCTACTTGACTATAAGGCTGGAAGAACAGGGGATGGGTCTCACTCTGCTACCTGTCTGCAACCTCTCCCAGCCCGGGGTCACCCATGTAAGGGACACCTAGAAAATGCTGGCTCAGTTGAATACATTAGCAAACCATTCAAACCAGGAAGAAAAGAACTAAACATAAAGACTGACAACAGGGGTGACTCATAAACAGATTAGTCAACTGATGATCAAAATTTTGTCACATTCAACAGCCATGGCAATTTTGAGAGAGGCCTGGAGATATTTTATGCAGCAAACTCCTTCCAGAGCTAATAATAAAAATTTCTTACACAGTGTTTTATAACACAGTTTTATATCCTTCATTCTCACTTCAATTCAACAGATAATATTGAGAGTTTTCCAGGTGCCAGGCACTGTGCTCAGTGTAGGCAGTGGCAATAGAAACAGACATAGTCCTTGCCCTCAGAGAACTCTCAGTGTAGCAGTAAAGAGAGATATTAAATAATGGAAGAGAAAATAATAGCCAATATATTTACACAGAGCACTTGCTATGTGTCAGGCACTAGACTAATGCCTAACACATATTAACTCAATTCATCCTTACAATAATCCTTTGAGATAGAAACTATTAGGAGTCTTGGAAGGAGGGTGACTTATCCAAGGTAAGCAAGTGACAGAGCCAGGATTCAAACCCATGTAGTTTGGCTCCTGCGTCTATGCTCTTAGCCATCATAACTACACCACCAGCCAGCAACAGTGTTATGAGACTTAAAATGGAAAGTAGAAGGGTCAAGGAAGGCTCTAGCATGTAATCCAGTCAGGTCTTGGAGCCAGGTCTGCCAGTCTTTAAATTCCAGTGTCCTTCCCACCAGTTTGAGCACAACAGTGTGGAGCAGTGGCTGCATTACAAGCTCCACTCACACGTCTCCAGGGGACTCCAGATATAACTTCCCCCTGGCTTTCTCCCAGTCGTCTCAGCATAAATAACCAATAGGTTCTCTGCATATCCCATAAAGAACTTAGAAGCAAATAGTCCTTCTGGTAATTGCATTAAGGGAATGTTTTCTGTTTGTTTAACTTAGGAGTTAAAACAGAATGACCTTGTCTTGAAAATTATAAAATAACAATCAGAAGTTATTTGCTTCTGCTTATATTTAGAATGAAAGGATATTCGTATGAGCGAATCTAAAATGGGGGTTGGGGGGAGGAGGTTTACACTACTGGCAAGGGATTGAGGGCCTTCAGAGAGGTGGATTATTATTCATTCAGCTCTAATGATTCACAGTTAAAAATCCTCTCTTGCCGTTCCCTGTGTCTGGGGAAGAATGGAAGCTTTTGTTTTTTTTCTGAAACAAAAAGCCACATCTTTCTTTCCAGGGAATGCATTGGAATGAGGGGTTTCCACAGACCTGGAGAAAATCCAGGATACTTGGGAGTCAGGGTCCCCTCCCCTCCCGCTCCTCCTGGCCTCTATCTTGCAGGGGAGGGGAGGGTAAGTGCTCAGGCTGAGCCTCAGCAGAGAGGGAAGACGGGGCTGGCTCCCCCTGGAAGCGTTAACCAGAAGGGGTTAATGTACACTAATGTAGGTGGGGTTAGGTGGCAAGAGCAGGGCAACAGGTAATACTAAGAACAGCTCATCGTTAACATTTATTGAGTACTTACTATGGCCAGACGCACTCTACATTCAGTAGCTCATTTAATTAGGTTGATATAATCAGTATCCCCGTTTTGCAGGTAAGGAAAATGAGACAAAGGGGTTTCACTTGCTCAAAACCCAAAACCATAGTCCTGAAAAGTAGAGGAGCCAAAATTCAAGCCCTGGCCAGAATCATTACCCTTCACCAAGATGCTACAGCAAAAGTGTCATCCTGAAATCACTGCCTTGTTGATTTGGGGTTTGGGACCATTTTAGGGTCCTCCAGAGAGCATCTCTCTTAAGAGTTCTGCTGGCCCCAAACTTGATGTTTTCCAGTGAGTTTTGGTTTATAGCTGCCTCCTTACAAACTGCCAACTTAATTTTAGCCCCAGGGGGAGAAGAGGGAGAGGCAGAGAGACAGAGACAGAGACAGAGAGAGAGGCTAGCTAATTATTTTTGGAGAAGTCAGACAGCATTATAACCAGCCTCTCCCCCAAGTGATGAAAAAGCTATTGTTGGGGCATCTTGGCACCAGAAAGGAAGAGAGAGATTTTCCTGAATCGTTTCTCATTTTTTATTGAGGCTTCACACTTTTCTTGGGGCTTCTGGGCAGCCTTCCAGCCCCCCACACCCGTGATTGACTCTGAGTTCCTGAGGTAAGTGATCTGTCACTCCCAGCCTGGGGAGGGCCATGCTTGGCTCGGCCCCCTGACATTGTACACACTAATGCAATGTGAAGCAGCACGTCTAAATAGCCTGTCCAACTTTTTTGATGTTCTTGAACTCACAGATGGGATTCATTTCCACACTGTTTGCAAAATGTAAACGATACAAGAACATTAAAGAGCATTAAACTACTTGATGACATTTTGGTCACATTAATGAAAAGTGGCATTTTTTAAACTACCAGAAAGAAAAGAGAAAGCTTTTGTGGGTGGAGAGGGTAGAGATGAAGAAGAAGAGAGACGAAGCAGGGACGGGAAAGGAGGAATAGGACTTGAAGGCATCCAAAGTATAGAGGAAATGCTGGCCGTCCCCACCCTTGTCAACCCAGTTGGGACTTCATTTAGTATGACATGAGAAGCAAACATTTCAGTGACTGGAAAGATCTGTAGAACATACACCTACATAGTGAACAGTGCAGACATACGAGGGTACTTCAAAAAGTTTGTGGAAAAAATAGAATTAAAAGAAGTACAAATCTTTCCATGAACTTTTTGAATTATCCTTGTCCTGAGACATCAGTGTTTCCTTCCAGACTCATTAGTTTGGCCAAAATAAGCTCAAATACCACTGGGACATGAGAGAGGACAGGAGGAATGTGAAGCTCACCTCCTCCAGGAAGCCTTCTGTGAGTACCTCCCAGGCTAGATTAGGGGTCTCTTCTCTGGACTCGTAGGGACCCTAAGTTAACTCTCATCATAGCCCACATTGCCTTGTCATTTAATCACTGATTGACTTTCCTGGAGAGTAGACTTTCCTCCCTAGACTGTGGGCTTCTTGAGGGTATAAGCCAGGCTTAGAAGCAGACATCTAAAGAGACACATTAGCCTGGGCTCAAATCCCACCTAACCCAAGTATTGATTTTATGACCTAGAACATAATTAAACTTCCTGGGCCTCAATTATGCCATCTGTAAAATGGGGTAAAAGGAAAACCTAGCTCATAGAGTTGTAATGATGCCTAAGTGAGGTAATGAATGGAAAGCACATAACACCATGCCTGGTACACACATACTAAACATATGTTATAGATTAACATTAGCACTATGCCCAGCACCTCAAGTACTTGGCACATAGAAAGTGCTCCATAAATACTGTTAAATAAATGAATCTCAACAGACTCACTAAGAAAAAACTCACCTACCAGGGTGACTAAGGAATTGGACATGGAGCCACAGAAAGTGCAAATGGGTGGCAGAGAAATTTTATAACTTATCAAGTCCTGGGCACCTTGTTTTAAAATAGAAAATGTTAGTACTGCGGTCTCTCCTGGGAGTGCCTGGGGAGGCATCCTGCTCACTCCTCCGATCAACCATGGCTGGTGAGTAGGGGTGAGCAGCCTGTGCCCCACCCCCCCAAAATTCAGCAGCCTATGTGCCCCTCCCCTCGCCCACTGTCTTGGCAGGGCTTTCTCCTTCCAGCCCTCTTGGTTACATTAATTGCTAATGACAATGGCAACCT
Source organism: Galeopterus variegatus (assembly GCF_000696425.1). Classification (NCBI taxonomy): domain Eukaryota; kingdom Metazoa; phylum Chordata; class Mammalia; order Dermoptera; family Cynocephalidae; genus Galeopterus; species Galeopterus variegatus. Next base: position 430,155 of record NW_007726280.1, on the reverse strand, counting down.
TCACTCTGTGTGGTTTCCTGCCCAGATTCTGGATCCTTTACAAGGCTCCCTTTTCTTTTTTTCCCAGATAGGAAATGCAACCCGAGACGTGTAAAGAAAAAAACAGTGTGCTTATTGTCATAGCCTCCATTTCTCCCTGGGTTCAGGGCAGGCTGCGTGTGCTCTGGGGTGTCTGCCCTGCCACAGGGAAGAATAAACCCAGACTCAAATCATAGGAAATTCATCAAATGTGCTGCTCAGAGCTCTGTCTTTCAAGGTCTGTTTCCCTGCCATATGATCTCTATAAACCAAATCGCTGTTAGCCAGGGCACAGGACCAGAGGCGCCGGAGGCTCGTGGATAATGAATGCCAAATGCATGTGACAATAGACTGATCAGAGAGCTGAATGGAAATTTCTGAGTTATGCTTTTATATATGTATATATATATATACATACCTACCTATGCACAGCGCGTGCATGCACTAGAGCACACACATGTGTGCACATGTGCATGCGTGCACACACACAAGTCAAGCACTCGATACTTCTTGATGTACTAAGGCCAACTGTGGTTCTTGGTGCCAGGCTTTGATTACTCGCCTCTCGATTACTCTGTTAAATTATCAAGACAAAGAAGCCTGTGGATCCAAAGGATAAAATGAAAGAGGAAAAAAATCAGATCCCAGTTTACCTGGGACTCTCGATGTGGAAGAATCACAGATCTGACTTAGAAATTCAGGATGTCTTGCACTCAAGGACTAACACAGCACCCAGCACACAAGAGGGATTCAACTGAAAAATGAAAAGCAAGGACTCATTCCTGGACACCAAAGTTATGGGAGAATTTGCCCTAAGTTGAATGAATTATTTTATGATCTTTCCCCATAATAGTTTTGGCTCCTCCAGGGTCTGGCCAAACCCTTTACTTGCTAGCCAGTTACCAGTGTGGCCAGGAAAGAGAAGAGAACATGGGACAGAAACTAGCAGGCCACCAACTGAAGGCAAAAGTAATTAATGTTATGGCCTTTTAGATTCTAGAAAATACTGCTTTTAAAACTGCAAGTCAACTAAGCGGCTGTCGGCAACCGATAAATGCTTCCATATTCACAGGCATCAGCAGTCTTCCCGTTACAAAAAAAGTAATAATACATACATATTAATGGATCACATTTTGTCCTTTGGGGAGCATAATTTTTAAAAGGGCCAAGGCAGCAATAATAGTTCCTTTAAAAATTCTAAATGCTGTAATTGTTTTCTCTGAATTATGGTGCTAGGATTTAATTAGTGATGAATGTTCGGTATGGGGTTTGGACGTTTTTGATGAATTCAGCCAAACAGAAAAGTAGTCTTGTCCTCACCGCTCCCTCCAGTTCCCCGCCGCCTTTTCTTCCCTGGGACCTGAAATGTGTATGTGCATAAGAACATGTCCACATAGGAATTTTATTTTCTGCAGTTTGGCTGTAGTTAAGAAGGAGATTGCTTTAACCACAGTTCAACGAGGAACATGAAACATGGTCAGTGAGGTCATGCGATTCAGCATAAGTTTTGAGGTTTTCTGCTTATAAAAAGGAAAAATAATAAAATGCAAATGGGAGAAATCTCTTCTTGGCAATGTTCTTATCATTAGGAAGAAGTTGCCCAGGTCTTGGGCCAGGGCTCCTGGGCAATAGGGGGAGAGATGGGGGCGGGGAAGGAGAAGGGGAGACAGAAAGGGCTTTCTTCAATCATTTGATGAATAACCACTTAGCAAGGCCTACTGGGTCCGGACACTGAGCTGGGCACTACACACATGGCCCTGGCAATGGAGTCCTTGCCTGGGGATAAATACAATTGCTTTGTTCTTCTCCAAACCACTTCTTTGTAAAAGCAGCTGGAGAGAAGCCCAGACCAGTGACCATCCATACAGGCACAATCCACGTGGCCTACACAGCAGGGCCCCTGGGGGCCTGGCCACCCCTCTCATTCACCTTCAGGACTTCTTTCATCTGAGACCTGGAGGCTGTTCCTGGGTTCCCAGTATCCTCTATTAATATGCAAATACTCCTGGGAAAGGTCACACCTTGAGACCTCATCAGCTAACCTCCTGCTCACCAGTTACTTCTTAGCAAGGATTAGCAGAAATAGAACACCAAAAAGGCTTGGGGGTGAGGGCTGGGGGGAGGTTAGGGATTGTGGGGAAGGGAGGTAAAAGAAATCTTTCTACTGAGAATATTTTCCTGGATGGTCGATTTGGTTTAATTCGATACAACAAATCAATGTTTTTATTCCAATAAAGGCTGATCATATTTGAATGTAAAACAAAATGAAATCCCATTTACATATCTTTGACATTTTTACATTTGAATTAATTCACAAATCTGACAGCATTCTGAGTTCTACCACGTGTTCCAGGTGGAGCATAGGAGCATGTATGGTCTTGAGCCCTGTCCTGAGTATCTACAAGTATTATCTGTTTCACAAGTTCGCCCAATTATTAAAAATGCCGGTTCCGAAAATGGTGGCCTGAGGTGGTCAAGGGTCTTTCACTCTGCCTAGTGCCCCTCTTTCGATCCCTGTCATCTCCCTCCTCCATTCCATTCTTCTTGCCTCCTATCTCTTCTTAGCATAACAGCTGCTCTTCCTCACCTGTCCTCCACTGTTGGCTTCTCTAGAATGCTGCTGAGGCCCACTGGTCCAGCTATGACAGAGTTTTCATCATTCCTCTCAACAAGGCCCTTAAAATGCCATTCTAAAAGGGCCATGGTTAAGAGCATAGGATCCAGAATCAGTCAGAAAGACCTGGTTCAAATCCTGCTTCTGCCACTTCTAGATACCTGCCAATGACTTATTTTCTTTCATTATCAAGTGACATATTCTTTAATCATCAGTTTCCTTATCATTTGTCTTCTGAGAGGAGTAAGTGAAATTACAATAAGTGCTCAAAAAATATTTGCTATTGCTGTGGTTATGGTCCACAATCTTCTTTATGAAATGGGATAACAAAATAATGTTCAGGTAGTTAAAAATAAAAGCACCATTATGTAAAGATCCAGTGAGAGTATGCCTCCAAAATTATTCCCTTGAGGAAATGTTTGCTTATTTCAACATTGCTGTCATAATTGTTATTCATTCATTGTTTTATTAATTTAACAAATATTTCAAATATTTAGCACACCCCAACTGTGCTAAGCACTGAGCTAGGTACTTAGGACACAGAGATGGGCAAGCTTGATCCCTGGCTCCTGAAGCTCACAGCTAGTGGGTAAAAACAGAGTGAGTGATAACTAGAGAGCATAAAAAATTATGAGAAAACTGTCAGTAAAGAGCCAACTGTCTCGTGTACGAGTACATGTTTGGTTTTTTTGCTGAAGAGTTTGCCAGACATATTTATACATTGATAGAGGAAGAGGATTATATCTACACACAATACAATCATATTTTATACATATTTGTAACTTCACTTCCTTTTTTCGCTTAACTGATCAAGACTATGTTTTCTGTATCAACAAACACCCTCGTACAGCTGCATCATTCTTTTTAACCACTGTTTCATGTTCTTCGAATGGATAGATACCATCATTTATCCTATTCTCTTTTTAGACACTTAACTTGCTTTTAATTTTTATGTATTATTTTTATTACTATTTTTATCATTCCACAATGTAATCATTTTTTTGAAATGGTCATGAACGCCACTGTGATGATCAGCCTTTGCACAAATGCCCCTGCATATTTGTTCAATCACTCTCTTAAGATAAATTTCTGAAAGGGGAATTGGTGGGTCAAATGTTTAAGATCTTTGATGTATTATGCCACAATGTGTTTCATCATGTGCAAATTTATACTTCCATTAACGGTTTCTGAATGTAGCCTGACATTTTGGTTTTTCTTATATTGCTATGCTTCTTTTTTATCTTACTGATTTATGAGGGTTTTTTTTTTCTTTTTTTTGGCAGCTGGTGGGTAACTGATCAAACCCTCGACCTTAGTGTCATCAGTACCATGCTCTAAGCAACTGAGCTAACTGGCCAGCCCTGATTTATGACTTCTTTATATATTAAGGCTATGAACCCTTTGTCTTTTATAAATTCTGTGATATATTTGCCATGCAGAAATATTTTTTATACAGTAAAATCTATAATTTTTTTATTGTTTGTGCTGTTAACAGAATATTTAGGAAAACCTTCCCTAATCATGATCGTAAATTTTCTTTTAGATATTTTGTGACCTCGGTTTTTATATTTTACTTTTTAATCTATCCAGAATTTAATATAGTGTATGGTAGGAAGAAAGAATTAAAAGTAATATGTTCACAGACACCATCTTTTGCCCAGCTCTTCACATATGAAATACTACTTCTATTCTATACCAAATAATAGCATCGAGGAGCTTTCTGTTACTTTCCATTGGTCTCTGTCTATTTTCATACACAGAATCATACTGTTTTAATTATTACTATTCTGTAATCGATTTAATGACTGGCAGTGCTAGTCTCTTCTCATCATTTTTCCTTTTCAAAAATTTTAACATAGTCTTTTCTGGGTTTTTTTTTGTTTGTTTTTTTTTGGGGGGGGCAGCTGGCCAGTATGGGGATCCAAACCCCTGACCTTGGCATTATCAACACTGTGCTCTAACCAACTGAGCTTACCAGCCAACCCTTTGTTTTCTAAATCCAGAAGTAAGAGTATGAGGATAAAAGGATAAGTTTTAAAAGTGTGGCAGTCATATGCAGGACAAGATGTGCTGTGTTTAAAAAAAACAAAATAGTCTCATAATCTTACAGCCACACTCAGTTCACTTCCGTACCGAATGGTGTTACTCTGGTATGGAGAGTCTACCATGCCCAATCTATCACCAGACCTATTATATTCTGTTTGCCAAGGACCTTGGCAGGAGATTATGTTCATTCTGTCAACAGCCAATATGGCATCGTCGTTAAGAGTGTAAGATCTAGCTGTGTGACCTTGGGGAAGTTAATCTACCTCTCTGAGCCTCAGTGTCCACATTTGCCAGAGAAGAGTGAGAATGTGCTACTAGCATATGAACATATGAAAGGCACTTAGAACAATGCCTGGCACACAGTAAATACTCAATAAATATTAACTGGTATCATTATGTCCCAATGGTCTCGTCATTCCACATGTTTGCTGATTTACCTCAACTTGAAGGAGGGAGATTGAAGTGAAGACATTAAATCAGGAAATATGTGTTAAAGAAAATAAAATTCACAAGTTTTTGCAAATGTTTCTAGTGATGAGAGGTTATTAAAGTTGTTATTTCTTACCGTGTCCATGGTGCTGGGTTTTTAAAGCAAAGTGTGGCCTGGCCATAAAGGGGTCATGTGGTATCAGAGAGTGCTTGCCCATAAGTACTCGTTCAACAAGCCAGCTCATGTGAACGTACTGCAAAGTTGACTTAGCACCCTTGCCTGAGTCTTTGTCAATCCCGTCAGCGTAGAGCTCAGACTTGCCCTGACACTTCTAGTCTCCCTCCTGCCCTGCTCAGCACAGACCTCCTCTGCTGTCAGCTGAGTCTGAATCTGGGTGCAAGCCTGAGCACTGGAGGCAGACAGCCCTGGATCAAAACCCTGGCTCTGCCACAAACCGCTATGGTATGGGTCCCTTCTGAACTGGAGTTTTCTTTGGCTGAAAAATGAGGATGTTATGCCTCCCCTGCCAGTTTACCATGGGGATTAAGTGAGAATAATGCACATATAAGCATTTTATAGAGTGCCAGACATATAGTAGGTGCTCAACAAATGTTACTGTATCAATAAGGAATGTTTGATTCTAAGTAACAAAAAACCCAATTCAAGCTGGCTTAAACAAGGAAGGAAAATTATTCATTTGTATAACTCAAGAGCCAAGAAACAGCTGGAGTTCAGGAGTAGTATGATCCAGCAGCCTAACTATACCACCAAGAATATGTTCATGCATTTGTTTGTTCCCTCTCTCTTCACCCTCTCGTCATATACTCAGCTCCATCCTCAGGCTGTCTACCTCTCATAGTTCCAAAATGTGTGCAAGTATCCAGGGAGAACAAAAGAGGGCCAAGCCCAGATATTTCTCCAGCGAGAGAGAAAGAACTCTCCCAGGAACCCCTGGCAAAATCCTCTCCTTGTAGCTCGATAGCCAGACTTGGGTCACAGGCCCACCCCTGAACCCTAACTAGGGTGGGAAGTTGGGACAGTGCACACTGGCTGGCCTGAGCCTCAAGTCCTACGTGTAGACAGCTTTTTGCCAGTGCAAGAACTGTTCAGAGGCAGAAGGATGTAAACAGAAGGACCGAAAATCAGAGTAATTACCAGGAGAAAGCGGTACGGATACCAGGAGAGCAACTACGAGGCAGACTCCTGGTTTTCCAGTCCCCAACAGAACACAGATGAGTGGGTGGACAAGTCCCCATTGAAACCTGATGTCTCAAACTTTTGAGTGGATTCTGTGCCAATAATTCTCCACCAGGTAGAGACTCAGATCATTATTTTTAAACAATAACAGGGAAAATAACAATAATGCTAATGTGCATAGATAATATTAAACATAGACTTTTTGAAAGAACAAAAATGCCCTGTTCAAGCCTGTTGAGCAGTAGTTATTTGGATCTGTGCTGAAGGCCAAGGATCAAGTCACAGGCACAGTTGTTTTGTGTTTTTCTTGTTTTCTTTTTGACTCCTGTCCCGGGGACTTTTTCTTTAGGCTGCTTCCTTTTTCTTTGCTTCTCCTCCTGTTTCGTTTTCCTCTGTTTGGATTTTATTAGCCTCAAGAAATCTGGAAGAGGATAGACAGACGGTGCCCAGCAGAGTGAGACCCAAGGCCTGAGGGGGGCCCCTGTGAATTCTCAGCCCATCGCCCACTGCTGAGGAAAACTGGTCTCCCTGAAAGGTTGAATGGTCGAGCCCAAGTGAGCCCTTCACGCCTCGGGGTTGCTAAGCAACAAACACTTCGAGTTTGGAAATCTTTATCCACACCGGATATATTATCCTGGCAAATTGGACTTTCAGATCTGGCAGCAATGGAAAGAGTAACTCTTTTTTAAAAATAGAGACAATTTAGATGATTTCAAAGACATCTGGTCTCTTTTTCCAGCGATGTCTGACTCTTCTCTTTCACTAACACATTGGATCCAAACACTTCACATGTACAAAAGCGCAAGGTCCCCGAAGAAAGAGTGTTTCAGTCGCAAAAAGCCGACTCACGAGAAGTGCTGCCAATTGGAAAGGCCTAGAACTGACTGGGGCAACAGCACCGGGACATATGTCCCTGCTTTTTCCCTCCATTTGACCTTCTGATTACCTGGCTGTCTCCCAGTGTTTCTTCCATCTCTCTCTGATCCTCCCTGTTAGTGACGCCCCTTCCCCCTCTGTCTTGCCCTCCGTCTTCCACCTCTTTCTCTCTCTTTTCCTCTTTCCCCGCTTTGTCCCTGCAAACTCCCATCCAGTCTTCTCTCTTTCTCTCTATCCTTCCATCCCCCAAGTCAAGACAACACAGGATGAGTGGGAACATGGTGGCACCTGGCCAGGATTCTTGGTCTTCTTCCTGCCCCCTCTCCTCAGTGGGGATGGAGTTGGTCACTCCTCGTCCACTCCCAGATCATATTGGGGTAACCTCAGGGCACATCCTCCCCCCGCCCCCGCCATGCTCTTTTTCAAAAAATTTCAGGACAAACCCAAACACCAAATACCTCCTCCACCTGCTCGCTAATACCTAGAATTTTTCCAACAGAGGACATGACATTCCACAACTAAAGACCAAGTTTCAAACATAAATAATAAACAACTCACATCTGGGCAGCTCTTAACAGTTTTCCAAACATTTCCAGCTGTTTTCCACCAATTCCCTTATTTGACCCCCACAATAATCTGGAGATGAAAACATTGTTTCTGTCATCTCCATTTCAAAATGAGGAAACTGAGGCTCAGCGAGATTAGGTAGTTTTCCAAAGGTTGCTCTAACTCAGCTCCATCTGATTCCAGATTCCACGTTCTTCCCCATCCCACCTCACTTCTCTGACGGGGAACCATAATGACTTGACATGATGGGGAAGCTTCTCTACTTTCTTCAGAGCCCAGATTCCCCCTGATTTCTATATCTCTGAAGTCTTTAATTTGGATGACTGCTGTTGAAACCTGTGAGTGGGGTATGCTGCCACCAGATGGCAGATGATCCTCTGGTTTCATAGTGAGTTCCAGACTTTTACGGTAACTACAGGAGTCAAGATTTTTTAATATTTCATCTCTTTATAATCAAAATTGTAGTTCACTGAGAAATAGCAAAACATAGCAGCATTCCATGTCTACATAAAGGAAGATAATACAAAGAGAAGAAATATATTTAGAGGAATAAAAGTTTCAGTTTGTTGTATGCCTGTTAAAATGTTCATTGACAATTAACAAGCACAGCTCAATCTAATTCTGCCCACAAAGTCATGGTCTACTTCAAGTTTCTGAGATATTGGCATAGGCACTCCAAAGTTGCTGCCTTCCCATCCTGGCCACTCAGTTCCCCAAATACCAGCCCAATTGCAGAAGGCAGAATGGTTCTCAAACTTTAGTGTACATAAGAATCACCTGAATGGCTTGTAACTATGTTCCCAGGCCTCAATTCCTGAGTTTCTGATTTAGTAGGTCTCAAATGGGGCTTGAGAATCTGCATTCCTAATAAATTCCCAGGTAAGGCTGATGCTGCTGGTCTGGAGACCACATTTTGAAAACTGCTGGGCTAAGGCAAGACACCCTGTCTGACTCTCATAAGTTCCCCCTTTTCTCTCACCTCTCACCAACACCATGGAGGAGGCAGGCTGAGCTCCGCAGCCTCCCAGCCATAGTCTGGGGCCCTACGGTGAATGATTAACCAACAGCCTTTACTACTGTGGCTGGCACTAACTTAACTTTGAGTCACTTTCAACACATAATTCTGCTGCTCAGTGCCACCTTCTGATCAGACATTCTCTGACATCAATGCCTATCAGAACTATGTATGTCATTAATTATAATGATAGAAAATGCTAGCATTTATTAAAGCTACAAGCACTAAAGTAAGCATTGCTTTCATTAGCTCATCTAATCCTCACAATAATTCTATGAGAAAGTTACTATTATTCCCCTTTCACAGATGAGAAAACAGAGGGTCAAAATTATAAAACCAGTATACTGCAGAGCCTACATACCAGTTTGTCTGTCTTTAGAACAGAAGCACTCAGCCTTTGTAGATACTTACTCTAAGTTTTCAATGTGAATACTACAAGTTGGATTCCTGTCTCCTCCAGAAAGTTTCTTCAGGCTCTTGCCACTTGTAGTTCTAGCATTTTCTGCACTGATCTATGTCCACACACCAGCCAGTCAGGATGCCCATGTAGTCCCTATCTAAATCTTTTGCCTCAGTTCACCATACTGGATGGAAAGGGGAAACAATTAGAAATGAAGGTCCTAAGATTCTTCCAGAGGCTTCGACAGCAAAGATAGGCTCGAACATATTGCCCGGATGCTACTTTCTAAGGCAGGGAAATGGAATCAGACACCTTACAACGAGCTTCAACAAATGCTATGTTGGCGAGTTGAAAGAGCATCATAAAAGCTTCTCTCTTATTTAGGAAAGAACTGCTCAGATATATTATGGAAAAAAAAAAAGAAAGAGAATGCAAGAAAAAGGAAGGGGAAGGAAGGGGGAAAGAAGGCAGGAAGGGAAGAGGGAGGAAGGAAAGAAGGAAAAGAGGAAACAAGAGGGAGGCAGAACCAACCTAGGAGAAAACATAGCAAAGGAACAGAAGGAAATTCTTCACAATTCTCTTGTGCTATATAGAATATTAATAAGAATATACATTCAGGAACAAAAGGGCTGAAAGACAAGAGATCAAAAAAAAAAAAAGATTGAGAATCTAAGGAAACAAATTGAGGATCTAAACCACATCATTACAGAACTCATACAGAAATTAAAAGGAGCAAGGAACAGGTATATTCCACTGAAAATAAATTATTTATATAGATGAGAGTTTGAGATAGTCAGAGTAAATGCAGATTAAAACAAAGACATTAGAGCAAGTACAGAGAAACTACTAAGTTTTTAAATGCCGAATAAATAAAAGATAAGTATCCAAATCCAAAGGTACAATTTTAAAAATTATCTAAATAAAAAAAATTCAATATGCAAATTGAAAGACATACCATGTTCCAGGAAAATTTTATACAGACAGCTCAAGATAGTTATACACTAGTTAAATAATGACATTTCAAACATTCAGACAGTCAGGAAAAGCGCACCATTGCAAGGGGTTACAATCAGGCCTGTCTCAGCCTCCTCCACAACATTTAATGCCAAAGACACTATTCACAATGTTCTAAGAGAAACAAAGTGCACCCCAGGATATTATAGCCACACAGGAATGCTGTTAAATAAAAAAGCAATAGCCTTTCTCAGATATGAAAAACCCACGAACCTTCTCGAACAAAACTATGAGACAATGACATTTCAGCCGATTAAGAAATAAAGAAAAAAAAATAAAAATAAGAATGTAAAAATCATGAAAAAGCACTAATGGTAGGCAACAAATCTATGTCATATTTACGTTAATACTAAATGAAGCCTCCCTGACTGCCTCGTTTACTACAGCAAACGTGCAGTACACTCCAGCATTCTGATCTCCTTCACTTAGCTTTAGTTTCTGCTTTTATATCACATTATTATATATTTTACTTTTTTTGTTGTTTATTATCTCTTCCCCAATCCTGCCCTATTGCAGGTGAGCAAGTTAAGGAGCTAGGATCAAACAGTTGCATGACATATTCTAGTTACAGAGCAGAAAGTGGGAGCTCTAAATCTGAACAATGTAAAAATAATAAGATATCAACCAAAACATATTTTGTGGGGAAGGGAGCTAGAAGAAATCAGAGCATACTAAAGTCCTTATTTTTCACAACTCAGACACAATTGATACTAAAATAGAAACATATACAAAAGAAATGATGACTGCCACCTCTTGATGTTTTTACATAATCCCTTTGATTAACCTTAAAAGGATTTTTCATGAGATACTATCCTACAGTGAAGAAGCATTTACTCAATAATTTCTGTCATTTTATTTTGGTATATTTTCTTCTGTTAAATTCCAGTAAAGTTAAAGGTAATACTTCATATTTTAAAATAATAGTTATGATCTCATTTTTATTAAAGTGTTTTTAGATATCTATTTTTCTATATCTATGTATATGAATAAAAGGATAACAGTGAGGATTTCTTATTCTCGATAAGGGTTGTTTTTGAGCAGGAGTATTTGCGGTTATTTTACTACTTTCATCTTTAAATGTTTCTCTACTATATTAATGATTTTTAATGAGAATATATCTTTTTCAAATGCAATAGAAGGGTGAGCCTTTTTTAAAAAAAGGAAGAAAGAAAAAGACTGGAAGCATATGTGCAAATATAGATGTTTAGCACCCAGGATGGAAATAATAGAACATGAGCCTTAACCTTCATTTAACTCACAGATTTCTCTCTGCAACCAGAACTTCCTCTTGGTTTACCAGATGGAAGGAAAGACACTAATACTGACTGGAGAATCCACCAGGTGCTTTTCCATAAACTTTTGGTTAAGTCTGTGGGTTAGGAATAATCTCACTATTTTAGAGGACAAATTTGAGGCTCAGATAGGTTGTGATTTGCCTGATTTCATATGGTAGGAGAGAGAAGAATATTTATAGTAGTAATAACTGTATTGAGTACTTACCATGAACCAGGCTCCATGATAGCTTTGTCTACAAAGAATCCCTCTTCATCCTTACAACAGCCTGTGATGCCAACCATTTTATTTTTTAGCTCCCACCAATAAGTGAGAACATGTGGTATTTCTTTTTCTCTGCCTGACTCGTTTCACTCAGTATTATTCTTTCAAGGTCCATCCATGTTGTTGCAAATGGGAGTATTTCCTTCATTTTTATAGCTGAGTAGTATTCCATTGTGTAGATATACCACATTTTCTGTATCCACTCATCCGATGATGGACATTTGGGTTGATTCCAGCTCTTGGCTATTGTGAAGAGTGCTGCAATGAACATTGGGAAACAGGTATACCTTCGACTTGATGTTTTCCATTCCTTTGGGTATATTCCCAGTAGTGGGATAGCTGGATCGTATGGTAGCTCTATCTTCAGCTGTTTGAGGAACCTCCAAACCATTTTCCATAGGGGTTGCACCATTGTGCATTCCCACCAACAATGTAAGAGAGTTCCTTTTTTTCCGCAACCATGCCAGCATTTATCTTTCAGCGTCTTTTGGATTTTGGCCATCCTAACTGGGGTGAGATGGTATCTCAGTGTGGTTTTGATTTGCATTTCCCGGATGCTGAGTGATGTTGAGCATTTTTTCATATGACTGTTGGCCATTTGCATATCTTCTTTAGAGAAATGCTTACTTAGTTCTTTTGCCCATTTTTTGATTGGGTTGCTTGTTTTTTTCTTGTAAAGTTGTTTGAGTTCTTTATATATTCTGGATATTAGTCCTTTGTTGGATGTGTATTTTGCAAATATTTTCTCCCACTCTGTTGGTTGTCTTTTAGCTCTGTTAATTGTTTCTTTTGCTGTGCAGAAGCTTTTTAGTTTGATATAGTCCCATTTGTTTATTTTTCCTTTGGTTGCCTGTGCTTTTGGGGTCATATTCATGAAGTCTGTGCCCAGCCCTATTTGCTGAAGGGTTTCTCCTATGTTTTCTTTAATAAGTTTTATTGTTTCGGGGTGTATATTTAAATCCTTGATCCATTTTGAGTTGATTTTAGTACATGGTGAGAGGTATGGGTCTAGTTTCAATCTCCTGCAAATGGATATCCAGTTATCCCAGCACCCTTTGCTGAAGAGGGAGTCCCGACCCCAGTGAATAGGCTTAATGCCTTTGTCGAAGATCAAATCCCCATTAATTTATTTTTTGAAGCATGCTCCAGAGGCATGAATTATATTGCCAAATGTCATACAGCTAGAAGGTGACAGTGCTAGGACTGGAACTCAGCAGGACTGTCTCACTCCCAGGCTCATGCTAATTGCTCTACTCTCTGTTCTCGTTAGGTTGGAAGAGGAGGGGCCTGCTCTGGTCACCCGTGGAGTCTCAGAGTGACCGTGAGTCGGCTGAGTGGGCACTGCTGCGGATTTCAATATGTTAACAGGTAGTGTAGGGCCAGGGTCCCACTGGGAGCTGTGCTGCCTGCCAGAGTTGTGAGCCCCCTAGCCCCCTCCTGGGTGTCATGCTGAGTTGAACCAGCAAAATGGCAGCCCTGCTGACTTCCCATGATGGCTCCAGGGCTGGCTGCCTGGGAGCTCAGGTCCATCTCAGCAAGTATTTATTGGGCAGCTCTGATACAATAAACACTGCCTAGAAAGAGGCCCAAGTGATGGTCAGCTGAGTGTAGACAATGGCTCTGTCCAGCAGGTATCAGGAGATCTGGATTTCTATCCCCCTTCTGCCATCCTTTTGTGGTATGACCCTGGGGAAGTCACTTGATGTCCCTGAGCCTCCCTTTTCCCATGAGTAAAATCAAAGTGTTTTAGTACTGGGCAATTTCCAAAGTTCCCAGCTCAATATAGTATTTCTACTCTGATATAGTCAGAAAATGAGGTTCTCTCTTTGCAGAGTCTGGGTGGTTGGGGGTGGCGTTCTCTTTGGGGAGGTAAATGGTGGCCAGGGAACGAAGCCAGCAAGGAGCAAGATGGCTAAAATTACTCCAGACAAGAAAGGAGTGACTTCCAGAAAACAAGCCTTCGAGGCCGTGGGAAGGACTCTCCATCACAGACCTTCTCTTTCCTGCCTCAGCTGGGTCTTGGCAGCTCGGCTGCAGCCCTAGATGGACCACAGACCTTTATGAGAGTATCTGCTAATCATGGCTTGGACATGGGCACTCAAGAGGTGTTGCTTGAAGAATGAGATGCTTTTTTATGATGCAATAAAAGAGAGGAAATCACCTTGGCCTCTTGCCTCATCCTGCGCTCAGTAAGTAGGCAACCCAAGCCCAGCCTCCCGTTGGTCAGGGCTCTGAGAGCTCAGTTTCCACCCAGTGGCTGCCATTTCATTACAGGGCTGCAGGGAGGGGCCAGAGTGGGGGCAGCAAAGATAGGCCCCCTCTCCAGATGTTTAGGAGAGGCGAGGGATTGCTAAAATCCACAGACACTGAAAGTTTAGAAGAACTAGGGCATTACTGCATTAGCAGTGTTATATACTCACAACTGGAGAGTAAATCACTAGCCCCATTTGGGGAAGAAATTTCTTTCTAAATGCTATTATTGGAAAAATCTATTATAATGTCTCTGAAAAATAGACCATGCCCGGAACCACCACAACCTTCTACTGACCATTCCCACTCCCTGTCACAATACCTAGTGACGACTTTCACCCTGAAGATAAAATAGTGGGTTCAGCCGACATTTACTGACTGCCAGCTAGGTGTCAGGAACTGTGCTGAGCAGTTTAATGCTCAAATGCAGCAAGTCAACATGGATCTGGAAGCTTTACATGTGTCAACTTTACTTAATCCTTACAACAATGTGGATTCAATCACATAAAAAATGAAGTTAATATTATCATCATCCCCATTTCACAGATGAGAACACTGAGTCCCAGAGATGTTAAGTAACATGCCCAAAGTTATACAACTGGTAAGTAGCAGAGTCAAGAATCAACCCCAGGCTGTTTTGTGCTTTTACCACCCTATATCTGCCTTTCATAATTTATCATTGTAAATATATGAGGGTATTTCAAAGAGTTCGTGGAAAAATTAATTAAAAGATAATACTAATTATTCCATGAACTTTCTGAAGGTATCCCCCAGAAGCTTGACCCCTATTATAACAGTGTTAAGAGGGAGGGAAATTCGGTTATGGTATTTGAAAGGTGGGGCCAAGAGGTGATTAGATTGCGAGGACGGTGCCCTTATGAATGGATTCATCCACTGATGGAGTAATGGGCGTGGCTCTGACAGCTTTATAAGGAGAGTGAGTGAGCAGGTGAGCTCTCTTGCTCAGCCCCTTCTCACCAAGTGATACTTGCATTGATGTGGAGAGTCACCACCAAGAAGAAGGCCCTCACCAGATGAGCCCCCTGGACTGTGAACTTCCCACCCTCAATAGTAAGAAATAAATTTTCTTATAAATTACCCAGTTTTAGGTGTTCTGTTACAAGCAACAGAAACGGATTAATACTCTTCCACTGGCCCCTTCCTTTGTAATAGGTGGGGGTGTTGGGTGGCTTCCCTCTTAGTGCTGTTGAACCTCTGTGATTGTCAGGCTGAGGGGTGCTGTGATCCTCCATGCAAGCAGCTCAGTGAGGGTCTGTCCTGCCAACCCAGTGCTCCCCCAAGCAGGTCCCATAGACTCGTTCTGGTGCCAGGTGCCAGCCACATTCATCATCCTTCCTTATTAGTGGAACCACCGACTCTGCACCTTGACACCGTGTCTGTTTCTCAGAATCCAGAGGGGGAAAGGAGGTGACCAATTAGCTCCACAAAATATCAACTCCAGAGGTAAAGCCCCATTCCTAGGAACTCCTGGAAGTCTGTCCTCCCATTAGGTTCCTATGCCCAGGTATTCCTGAAAGGTCAAGAGGACAGTTTTACCAATGCATCCAGCATGCTCCTGGCTCAGCCAGCCCCTCCCCTGGGGCACTATCCACTCCTGGTTCACCCCAGCTTTTCTTACCCCCAGCCTCATGCTGTATAGCTGCATTCTCCCCAGAACTCTTTGCCCCAACTATAGACTTTGGCTCTGACTTAATTTTCCAATGCTTAGTAAGATCAGAAAGGACTAAACATTTAGCAGAGTGTTGGTGAAGATTCGAGAATAATTAGAAGAAAAAACATAATACAAGAAATTTTTTTTTTAAAAAAACCTTCAACTGAATATTGAGCACCAGGGCTCCTGAAGACCACTGGGTGTGCTCTCCATGGAGAGACCTCTCTGACCCCCCATTCCTTAGGCCCTACCTTCCCCTCTGGTCACTATTTCAGAGGTCCCCCCACCATGGAGGGGCTTTGTTCACATTCTCCTATCCTGAAATATCTCTCTCAAACTTTTTTGGACTCAAAGAAAAGGGGGAAAAATTCCCCACCTGCAGTCTCCTCATCTGTTCTCCATTAGTACCCACGTCACCTTCTGGGGTGCTGCACCACCCAGGCACCTCAACTGTCTCCCTGACCAGCAGGAAGGAGAAACAAGCAAACATGAAACAAACCCTTTCTACCATGCCAGCCAACTCCCACGTTGACACCGGTCCAGCAAACTATCAACTGCCAGGCATTTCCCAGGCAAAGCTGTGTATCTTCTCATCATCTCTCCCTCACCATTTGAGAAATAGGAGCTGGGTGTCACCTTTACACAACCCCAAAAGTCCATCGAAAGGTTTGTTCAAGACTTCTTGCAAAAATGATTCAAAAATGATTCTATCCCCAGGAAAGATTGCTGGTATATACATACACATATACATATGTGTGTGTGTGTGTGTGTGTGTGTGTGTGTGTGTGTGTGTGTGTGTATTTTTTCTTTTTAAGGAGTTTGCTGCACATGATCCCATGGCACCTACAGAGAGGCTCTCTGCTCTCTGAGGTTATCATTTTCCTCATTTTGTACACGAGGAATCTGAGGTGTCCATGGTATCCTCACCTGTAACTATTAAAGTAGATAATAGACATGAAATTGATCAGAATTCTGGCCACCAAACTCTGCTTGGAAGAGACAAATCACAACTCCCAGACCTCAGGAGAGCTGGGGTGAGTCCTATGCCCTCTCAGTGGAGTGAGAGCTGGTAGAGATGACAGCTGAGGGCTGTCTGCTGGGGCATCCTCCAGGGCTCTGATTCTGTGTCTACAGTGTAGGGTACTCATCTCTATCTCCGAAAAGCCCTTCTAGACAGTGCAGTCCATACCCTGTCATTACTCACCTGCCTGAGGTGAATTCTGTCTGCTTCTCGGTCAGGAGCCAAGCGCCTGTGACCCCAAGTTGGTTGTTTTGAACCCATAGCCCATCTTTGCCAGAGAAACCTCAAATGCAGTTGCTGCCTGAGATATCCATCATGTGAATGCTTTTATACAAAATGTTATACAATCTGTTCCCTGGAGGGATGGGGGACAAAGGGAAGCAAGATACAGTGTTTTATTTTTGAGAAAGAGAATCAAGAGTGAAGAGATGTTTCCAGGCAACACAGAAAAGGTGGGAAACATGGCACTTTTGCCTAGGCTCAGCAAGGGGCATTTCTGTCTCCCTACTTTACTTATGTCACCAATGTCTCCCGCCTCCATCTGTCTTGGCCTCTATTCTCAGCCTCCTCCCAGACCGTAATCTATACCTTCTTCCAAGGCCTGTTAAACCTCTCTATCAAGACATTTTTTCTTGGTCACTTTTCTCAGTGCCTGAAATACCCTTCCTTCTCCTCCTCAGCTGGTTAATACTTATTTGTATTTCTAAGGTCAGGTAGGCTCAGGCATCACCTCCTCCAGGAAGTCTTCCCTGGCTCATCCTTTTTGCTGGGCTCCCACTGCACTCTATGCCCATGCATTCCTCCACCATGGCACTCCTGTGGTGCACTGCCATTTGTCTATATTGGCCCATGCAAAAGACTCTTAGGCTAAAGTGATAACAGCTCAAAATTTATTAAAAGACATGTCTAGGCCAAGTCCATCTTGTGAGGACAAATTTTAAAAAATATCATAGGCCCCAGTATTACAATAATGTCTCCAATTGCCTTCTAATTTTATTTTTCCCATCACTGTTTATGATCTGCATTTAAAGGGGAGAAGGAAAGAGATATTATCATGTTCACTAATCCTATAACTTCTTTTCATACTCTAGATAGGTTGACACCCTGGTCACCCCACGCCATGCATCAAACACCCTGAATTGCCTAAGGCATATATGAAGTTAACTGCAATGGCCTGGCACTGACCAGTTGGAACCAATGCTGGCCTGTCTAGTGAGGTCTTGCACCCTGGTGTGCCAGATGTTTCCTGTGTACTTGCTGATTCATAGGGAGATGCAAGTCCAGGAGGAGGCAAAGGTGTCAGGTGGAGGGGAGGTAGATGAGGGGGTATCTGGTACACTTGACAGTGACTACTGACTAGCCGGTATGGAAGTATTCTAAATTTTAACCACAGTTAACCAGAAATGAGAGCTGTGGCAATGTTACAGATCAGAAACAGGTCTAGACACTTACCTGCTCTTATCTTTATTCACTGAGGCCCCTGCTGACCCCAAGCTAAGATGCCCATAGACCTGTGGAATAAATGGCATTTCCAAACTGTTTTCTATTTTCCCTTGAGGAGGTAACTAATGAGAGAAGTGGGGAGAAGATCCAAAAGTCCAGAGTTCCTTCCAGTGTTATTTGCTTTTCAGACTTTCTTCCATTTAATATCAGGCCCCTGTAGCTTCAAGTTTCTGTAACCTAATCCGGTTTACAATCCTCAACAACATTCGGGTCCCAGGTTGAGAACTGTACGCTCTCTTTTCCTAGGAGGAGGAACTATAGATCTTCATGATAACTCTCAAGATAACCAATGAGATTCTCAAGATAACTGACAGTACTCACTGCACTGATGGCAATTGTATGATTTAAAAATACCCATCCACGGGCCGGCCTGGTGGCGCACTGGAGAGTGCGCTGCTTGGGAGTGCAGCGGCACTCCCGCCGAGGGTTCGGATCCCATGTGGAGACCGGTTCCCGCTCACTGGCTGAGCGTGGTGCGGGCGCAACACTGAGGGTTGCTATCCCGTTGCCGGTCCCTGGTACGGGCGTGACACCGAGGGTTGCAATCCCGTTACTGGTCAGTAAAAAAAAATAAAATAAAATAAAAATAAAAATAAAAATACCCATCCACTTATGGGACAAAAGTCCTTCACTAGGGGGCAAAAGTCCATCTAATCAATTCTAATCAAGTATATGTTGACTCTTAGTTGATTTTTAGATAGGGTTTTTAGATAATGCACGTATGGGACAAAAGTTCTTGGCTAGGAAGCAAAAGCCTACAGTTAGCGGGCAATGGCCCATCTAATCAATTCTAATCACTGTTTAGGGATGGGATTATGTATTTTGATTATTTAACATACTGATTGTTGTTAAAAGATGTTGAAAGAATTGCTGAGGGAAAAATGTGAAAAAATGCTTGCTAAGGTCAAGCTGTTTGTTGGTGGAAACTTTAGAGACAATTATAGTTAGATTTAATCATAATAATGTAACTTTTGCTTAAATCATTTAAGGAGAGGTTATATTTTGGATTAATGATCACAGTTTGATCAATTTAGCTTTTCACAAATTGTACTTTGGAATGTCACATTGTTAATTTAAATGATGTTATTAGTTTCTATTGTTTAAGCTATACTTAGCTGTAGATAAGTTTTGTCATGTTGCCCATGTCTTTGTGTCCTTTTGAAATGACCGAATCAATAGATTTTTCTTGTGAAACTTCCATGTCTTCACAATAAAAACAGAAGCTAACTTTGAATCAGGGCTGTACCCAGTTTCTCCTTCTAACAGAGGAGTTGCTGAGGTGGAGTCCCTTCAGGCTTCTCATTGCAAAAAAATAATAATAATAAATAAATAAATAAAATACCCATCCTTTTCAGTTAATTTTTAACTTAACAAATAATACATGCACACATTCTTATTATAAAAAACAATACAGACAAAAAGGAAAACCCTGTCAGTCTTTCTCCCCCCATTCTAATTCCTCTCTGAGGTAACCAATGTGGTCACGTGGGCCTGTGTCCTCTCATACTTTCAATATGTATCTACAGACAAATATGTGCATATAGAAAAATAATTGTTTTGTTTTGTGGTGTGCTTCTGTTTTGTTTTTACATGAAATTTTCTACAGATTGAACATGCCCCCTAAAAGGTTCATGTATTAGAAACTTAATCTATGTTGTAATACAGTTAAAAGGGCAGGAAATCCTATTATGGTGATTGAAAGGTGGGTCCTTAAGAGGTGATTAGATAGTGAGGATGGTGCACTGGTGAATGGATTGATCCATTGATGGAACAATGAGGGTGGTTGTGATGGCTTTATAAGGAGAGCCGTGAGAAGCTTAGCTCTCGCCTGCTCAGCCACTCACCATGTGACACCCTTAGTTGCTGAAGAACAAGGACCTCATCAGATGTGCCCCTGGACCATGGACTTCCCAGCCTCCAAACTATAAGAAATAAATTTTACTTATTTATAACTTACCCAGTTTCAGGTACACAGAAATGGACCCACACAGCATTACATGAATTATTCTGAAATTTGTTTTCTTTACTTAGAAATATTCTTTGAAGATCTTTCCATCTACCTCATTATTTTAGCTCTGGTTTGAATTCCACAGATTAGATGTCTCATAATTCAATTAACTCTTCCTGCAGATGAGCAGGTCTGTGGTTTCCAGTTCTTCACTATTACTAATACTATTTCAATAAGCTCTTGAACATGCCCCTTTGTACACCTGCATTTTTCTGCAGTAGATTCTTAGACCTTCCCTGGCTGGGCAAAAAGTGACATGCATCTTTGTGCTCAGCGTCAAGTTGCTCTTCTACCAGCATGTATAACAGGATCTGTTTCCTAAAACACTTACCCAAACTAGATGCCATCAGTATTCAATCTTCCTCAACAAGATGGGTAAAGCATGATTTCTCTTTATCCTTTTAATCTCCATTTTCCACACTAGTAGTGAAGCTGAGCATCTTCCCATAAGCTTATAGGTCATCACTTTTCCTTCTTGCCCACTTGTATGCTGTAGTAGGCAGACTGCTAAAATGTCCCCTACTGATCCCTCCTTCCTGTGAGGATGGGCCAGACCTGATGGCTTGCTTCTAGTGAATATAATAATTTGTTATATGGTAATAGATAACTAATACATATTATTTGCCCATTTTTCTGTTTTTTGATATGTAGGCATTCTATATAACACAGTTGAACATCCTTTGTGTGCTATGTATATCAAGTATTTTCTATCAGTCTTTCAGTTATCATTAGCTTTGTTGATGGTGTCTTTTATTATACCAACTTTAAATATTTAATGTTGTCAAGTGCATCAATCTTTTCTTCTATGGCTTTTAAATACTGTGCAATGATTAAAAATATCTTTGCTCCCCCAGAGTTGCAAACATCATAATTATTTGTCCACTTCTTTCACCCAGCTTCCACTTCAGTTCTGTGAGGGCAGGGGCTCTGCGTCTTGCTAATCTCTGGATTCACAGCTCCGAGTACTGTGCCTCACAGCGAGCTGGCATTCAGAAACACTTGAATGCATTCATGCAGACAGACTTTACAAGTCCGCATTCCTCCATCTCTGTAAATGCTCCCTGGTGTCTAATCTTGATTCCTGGGCTGAAGTGTGTGCATATCTCCACTCGCTCTTTGCTGAGACAGAGAACAGATACCCTCGCAACCCTTCCCACAGCTTCCTCCTGTTGCCCTGTCAAGCACTCTAATGCATACTTCTCTGTAGCTGCATGGTTTTGGCTTTTAAATACTGCTGGCGTGCTAAGGATCTCACACTTTAAAAGGAAAAAAAGAGAATGAAATAATCTGAAGATTTTACTTTAAGTGCTGGTAAGGATTCAGTGCCAAGAAATGTAAAAATTTACAGCAGGAATTAAATTTACCAGAAGACACACCTGAGGAGAGGCTGCCTATGCTGCAGACACAGCCCCAGTCCCCACTCCAGGCATTAACATGAACTCAGAGGCTAAAAGGAGTAATGTCAGGAGCCAGGCCAGGGGGCTTTCAACACATAGCACTGCAAAGGAATTGAGACCTGCAGAAGTGAAAAAGTGCACCAGGCACCTGGCATATAATTTAATACAGAAAGGGGTGATTTGAGATGATACACTTTTCTCTGCCATCAATGTGCATGTATAAAACTGAGTCCCAGAGAGGGGAGATGAATTGTCCATGGGTAGAAGCAGAGGGGGGATCAGAATGCAGGTTCCAGTTTCCCTGGTCAGGGCTCTTTCCACACAGCTGGAGGGAGAAAGTCCAAGGAGTCCCAGCTGCAGGCAGAGGAATGAAGATCTCACTCCACATTTCTAGAAAGCATGGAGTGAGATAACCTCATTCCTGGGGACATTGGGGGTGTTGAGCTGGTGCTAGCATTTACTCCCCAGATTGTCCTGGGAGAGAGGATTTAAAATCTGTAGTTGGGAACTTATCCCATGCTGTTGGGACTCTATGTCCACTTTCTTCCTCCCCAGGCAGAGGTTGATGTTCTGGCCAAGGAGTATCGGGACCAGCCCATTGGGCCTAGTACATCAAGGTCGGGCATTGCCTTAAGGGGAAGAGCAAGCACATGTGAGACTGGGAGTAGGAGTGGGAATGGATTCTGCAGCTGGGGATGAGTGAAGGAGCTCAACATCTCATCAGCACCATCAGCCTCAGGGACACTTTGTGCGAGTTAGAAGAAGGCACCTCTTCGTTGAGATAATTTATTAACTTCCATCTTCCAGAAAAGTATAATAAACATACACAGGTACAATGACAGGCTGTGATGCACGCCCTGGAGTTGTACAATGCCCATCCAGAACAATTGTATGAGTCAGCCTTTGAGCCACCCTATTCTTGTCAATATAGCTCTGCAGGTGTTGTTCCTGGAACCAGCAGAACCAAAGACATTCCAGCTTCACGACATCCTTTATCACGCCTCTGGCCTGCAGGCTCTTCTCTTTCCACATGGGTGCTACCTCTTATGGGGCAAATAGACTTTGCTCCTACAACCCAGAAAGTTTAGCAACCACCAATCAGAAAACATTGCGCAAAACCAAACCTTGCCTTCGCCAGCCCCCAACCCCTTGCCAAAGTGCAGATATAAATTGGAACTGCCCTGGAGCCTGGAGTAGACCAGGGACTTCCAGAGCCATGGCAGGCCAAGCCCTGCATAGATCAGAAATGGAGGTGGCTGTCTGCAAATGGGCCAGCTTCCATAGTCATTGTCTGTACTTACCGAAGTGTGCATGCTACAGTTCAAGAGAATAAAATCATGAAAAGGCATGCAGGTACTGGCTTGCATTTTAACACAGCCTTGCAGAAAAAGCTGGGAGAAAAATAGATGAGACACCCAGGTTACATGTCTTCATCCAAACACAGTCACTCTTCACTTCAGGGCCTCCTCATCCAGCACAGGCTCACAGCCCACGCCCAGCCTCCCTCACCCTGGCTTGCCTACGAGCAGAGAAACCAGAGATCCTAGGAAATGTAACAGGAAGCAGGGGCTTGTGCGGGTTGGGAGGGTGAGACCTGTTATGGCTGGTTAGTTCAGTTGGTTAGAGTGCAGCCTTGTAACACCAAGGTCATGGCCAGCTGCCAAAAAAAAAAAAAAAGTCCCGTTAATGTCTGCAAAGTGGCCACTCTGCATCTGGCCTTGCCAGGAGCTGGAGACAGACCACATCTCAGAGGGTCCATTTTCCCCCTCCAGTGTCAGAGTAAATGGGTGAGTTCTGTCTTATCGCATGTCACTTCTCTTCCACAGCAGAAAGACAAACACAACTAGAAAATGTGATTTAAAGATATCAAATGTATTTCGCTTCCCCTCCACTTTGCCAAGTCCTGCTGCAGAACTTGATATATCACCATACATGATGCCTTGTTTTGGCTTTAAAATAATCTCCTCTCATGTATATATGAGGGAGAAAAGAGAATGTAAAAGAAACAAACATTTTTAATCACCGTCTATGAGCCAGGAAAGTTTACACTTAAAAACCTATAATCACTCCCACAAAAATGGTTAAAATAAAAAAAGCTAACAATGCCAGGTGTTGGTGAGGCTGTGGAGCAACTGAAATGCCCATATGTTGCTGACAGGATTGTAAATTGGTACAACCACTTTGGAAAATTGTAGTATTGACTAAAGCTAATCAAATGCATTTCCTATGACCTAGAAGTTACATACCTAATAGAAATGAGTTCTCATGTCCTCCTAAAGAGAGGTGCAAGAATGTTCATAAACAGCTCAAATGTCTTTCAACAATAGAACAGATGAATTATGGTATACTTATACAGCAGAATACTACACAACAGTGAAAAAGAACAAACTATGAGATACAACATGGGTGATTGTCACAGATATAATATTGAGCAAAAGAAGCCAGACACAAGAGTGCATACCCATATGATTCCATTTATAGAAATTCAAGAACAAGAAAAATCAACAGATGGTGATACATTAGAATAGTGGCACTAGGGATCCTCTGGGGTGCAGGAAATCGGTTGGGATGGGTGGTACATAAATAGGTGTATGAGGGTACTTCAAAAAGTTTCTGGAAAGATTTGTATTATCTTTTAATTCTATTTTTCCTTGAACTCTTTGAAGTACCTTTGTATACATAAGCAAAAATTTGTCGAACTATACATTTAAGATACTTGCACTCTTAAACCTCAACAAAAGAGAACAAAAAGAAAAATTTATAAATACCACAAGACAGTGGTTCTCAAAATATGGTTCCTAGCGCTTTAGCGGGGAACTTGTTAGAAATGCAAATTCCCTCACCCCACCACAGACCTACTGAATCAGATGGGTTGGGTGGAGTCCAGCAATCTGTGACTTAGTAAGCCAGGGTGATACTGATGCATAATCATCAGAATGATAAGCACCCTTGCCGTAAGATGTAGGTATCATTAGCCCCATTTTACATACAAAAAACACTAAGACTCACAGAGAAAGTAATATGTCCAAGTTTGGCCAACTACTAAGAGGCTCGGCTAGAACTTGAACCCATTTCTGGCTCAGTCCTGTGCTCCTTTAACCAAACCATACCATCTCCCTCTATGGAAATGCAGCCCATCCAGGAAGGAAGTGAAGGGAGGCTGCAGTGTGGTACCTCCACTAATGAAAACAGGATTCTAGCTCTGGGTTCTTGATGAGCAGACAGGGCAGAGGACATGAAGTTCAATTTCATAGGTTTTTGCAATGGAGAAAGCCAGCTGAGACCTATGACCTTGTTTTTCTAAACTGGTCTGATGCAGGAAGAGTTGCTGGAGGTGAAGCTGGAGAATAAGGCAGCATCCAGAGTTTAGTGGCCTTTTTTTAAAAAAATAATAATTTATTTATTTTAATTTGTACATGTTTATGGGGTATAGTTTGTTGCTTAAAACATGCATATATTGCATAATTATCTAATCAGTAGTTAGAATATGCATCACCAAAACATTTATCATTTCTTTGTGGTTATAATATTCAAAATCCAAAGTCGGGGGGACAGTAAAGAGAAATTGTTAAAGGGCCACAGAAATGTTTACACTGGGTAGTGATAAAATTTTTTAAAATAACAATTTTTAAAAAATCCTCTTTTCTGGCTATCTTGAAATATACAATACCATATTATTAGCTGTAGTCACCTTGAGCACCAGAACTCATTCTTCCTATCTAACTGTCACTTTGTACCCCTTGACCCACCTCTCCCCACACCCTCCTCCCCCACCCCTCCCCAGCCTCTGGTAACCACCACTCTACCCTCTACTTCTATGAGAACGACTTTTTCAGATTCTGTGTTATGAGTGAGCTCATCTGGTGTTTGTCTTTCTGCGCCTGGCTCACTTCACTTCACATACAGGCCTACAGATTCAACTGTGTTGCTGCAAATGGCGGGATTCATTTTTGTTGTTGTCGTGGTAAAATATATATAACATAAGGTTTGCCATTTTAATGGCAATTTAGTGGAATTTACAATTCCATGGAATTAATTATATTCCCAATACTGTGCAACTATCACCTCAATACATTTCCCAAAACGCTTTTTGTCATCCTGAACATAAACTCTGTACCCTTTAAGCAATAATTTCCCATTACTCCTTCCCCCAGTTTCTGGTAACCTGTGATCTACTCTGTCTCTGAATTTTTTTTTTCTTATTTGTTCTTAATTGACTCATGATAATTGTATATATTTGTGGAGTACCATGTGATATTTGGGTTCATGTGTACAGTGTGCAATGATCATATTTGGGTAATTAACATATCCATCACCCCAAACATCTGTCACATCTTTGTGTTGGGAACATTAAAAGTTCTCTCTACTAGCTACTTGAAATTCTGTAGTACTTTGTTGTTGAGGAGTTTGGACTTTGACCCAGGAGCAACAGGAAACCTACAATCTCTCCTCTTCACCCCACTGTAAGCTCCGTGAGGGTGGACACCATGTGTTTTCTTCACCAGTACACATCCACCTTTGGCATGGTGACTGTCAACTGGTAGAAGCTAAATAAAGATTTGTTGGGCTGATTAATTATTACATGCTGGAAGTGAAATGATTCATTTTCTGCTTCTGAAAGCTAGCTCTGGCTGAAGTGTGGAGAATAAATTTGAAGAGATCAAAGTTGGAAACAGTGAGACAGACTAGTGATAAGACGGCTGCAAGAAGTCAGGCAAAAGTGGAGGGGCCTTGGGTAAGGCTGTCTGTGAGGATGGAGGGAAAGTAAAATAATCCAGCCATCGGTCATTCATTTATTCAACTAAGTGAGATATCTTGTCAAGTAACTGAATGTCTCTGAATGTCTTTCCCATCTGTAAAATAGGCGTAATAATTGTATGTACCTCCTAGGGTTGTGGGAGTTAAATGAAATTTTTAGCATTGTTCCTGGTACATGATCAGTATTCAGAAGTGTTAGTTTAAGACTGCTGCTGCTACTATTGACGTTCCAAACACAAGGCCCTGGAAGGAGCCATGGGTTGGCAATCCAAGGATCTCATCATGTCTCTAGTTGTCTTTGAACTAATCATTCTCCTTCCCTGGCCATAGTTACCTTATCAATAAAATAATAAGTATGACTAGCTGACCTGGCGGGTCTTTACACTGGTCATATTCTGTGCATGCTAAAACTTTTACCAGCCCAGACAGACAGACAAACCCTGCATTACAGGAGACAGGGAAACACTCTCAGCATGGAAATTTAGCACCTGCCAAATTTTCGGTTTGGTCCCTCTGACTTAGCACAATTGAGCGCCACAGAAGCAAATTGGAGGACAAAGAATGTTAACTGTAATATCTATTCCAGGGCCCTTTATTAGCAGAACTATTAGTGAGAGGAGGAGGGGAAATCTACACATTTCTGAAATATCTGTTTTCTTCTTGTAAGACAGGGAACAGAATTCAAGCTTTCAAACTGTTTATAAAGTAATCAGCATTAATTTGTTCTGTTCAGGTTTTAATTATACACTGTAGGCCATTCTGACAGGACACCACCACCGCTGAGTCTGTCAGAGGAGATAATTTCCCACCAGGATGACCATGCACCTCATGAATTATACATGAAACTTTGTTTCCTTGTGACTGTTGCTAAAAGATGCTGTCAGCCTCCTGAAATCTCAAAAGATCTGCAATTGTTTTTCGGTAAGTCTAATTAGCAGGAAGTAGGTGGGGAGGTGTTAAGAATGACTTCCCAGGGATATGAGATGCTGAGAAATATTGAAAGGGCCCTTCCTCAGCTAGTGACCCCAATGGGCTGCGTGCAGGGTGGGCCTCGGTGGTGGAAGTCAGGTCGGAATACTTGCTGCCACGGGCCACAAGATTTATACTTGTTCTCCCTGAGACTGAGACCCAGAAAGCCAGCCTGAGACTCCAGACATAATTCTGTTATTCAAATGGGAGAAGAGTTTGATAGCTATGCTAATGACTTTTATCTGTGAAAACATAACTAATAGCTTGGTTTACATTTGCGTACATTTATGAGCATAATTTTAGCACATAATTTTATTGCACAATAAAACATAATGCTGCATTAGTCGGCTTCACCAAAAAAAAGGGATACCTTAGAGTGATCTGCACGTAAACCTTCACACTGCATTTATATGACAGTATCATTTTAAAATGTTGACCCATTTGAATTAATGAAAGAGTTTCCCAGTTAACAATTAGCTGCATAAGGCCATTTCCTGTAGACATAATATTTGGGGCGATGCTTATGATTTGCTGCATAATTCATCACAGCATTGATTGTTAAAGATTGTTTTTCAGCACTGTTATTCTTACAGTTAAATTAGATTGAATGAAGGTGATCCTTCTTACGTGCATGCACAAGCTCTCCCTGCCTTTGCCTCTGTAGAGTGGCTCCCATTTGAGGAAGGCAGAGACTCCAACTAAGCTGAAGAGACTACTTTTGGGTTTGAGGAGGACAAGATCTTGGAGATGGCATAGGGGCAACCCTTTTGCAAAGGGATCTAACAAAGCAGAGCTCAGAGATGGAGCTCAGGGGGTTAGGAAGGGGGAGACACCCAGACTGGAGGCTAGGGTTGCAAATGGCCAATGTAATGTGACAAGGGGATGTCATGAAGGAAAGAAGGAAGGAAGAAAGAAAGGAATATTCATGACCTTGGTTGAAGACAGAGTCAGAAAGAAACAAGAAGGTTTGGTGATGCCCAAGACCAAACACAGCCATCCTTCCTAGGTGGCCCATTGGGGAGAATGGCTGAACCAGATGTATTAGTCAAGACTCTTGTTTACCAAAGCAGCAACCTAAATCAAGCAAAATTTTAGGTTCACATAACTGAAAAGTTGAGGGGTGGGTAACTCGAACACAGTTGAATTGATTGCTCCAAGTAGCGGTCAGTCTCTCTCAATCTTTCTCTCCCTCTCTCTCTCCCTCTCTTGTTTTCCCTTGTGCTGGCAGCATTCTCTATTAGGGCCTCTTGCTGTGGTTGGAAAGATAGCCCTCCAGCAGCCCTAGGCTTCCATGATAATAACAGCTCGTAAACATTAATTAATCCCTGCAAGAGTCCAGCTCTACACCCTGTGTCCGGGAGGTACTCTTCCTGGGGTCTCATGATGTTCCCAGAGGTGAGAATGTTAAGGTCCTTGATCATCAGAATCACAAGGAGTGGGAAAACAGGAAAGGAGGCAAATAAGCAAGAAAGCAAAGGATGGCCAGTCCCTTCCACCGAGGCTGTGGCAGGAGGGGCTGGAGAGCACTTGTTATCACCAAGAGCCATGATAGGGCTGCACATGCACTGTAGAGAAAGGGTGCTGCACCCTCAAGGGGCCAGGAAACATGTCCTACACAGAAGACCCACAGGAAGTGGGCTATTCACCTCACCACAACCCAGCCATGCTGGAGCCATGATCTCAGACTTCCAATCTCCAGAACTGTGAGAAAGGAACAGTGACTGTTTAAGCCACCCAGTTTCTGGCAATTTGTTATAGTAGCCTGAGCTGACTAATATAACAGGCAATATAAGGTCTTAACAGGAAGACAGAATCTCACTAGACAGGCTGTACTGTGGTTGATGAACTCTTCATCTGTGAATGAACGTAAGCAGGTGCTAGGAAACCCCTCTGCCAAAATTCTGTAGTGACAAAATCAGAACAGGGAGAGAGAATAGACTAAATGACCATTTACGACAAGCGCAGGGAAGGGTGAGGCACCTGCTAAATGCAGCCTCAAAGCAGTAGTATCTTCAGGTTGAAAAGGGAAGGTTGAGGGCCGGCCCGGTGGTAGAGTGCGGTGCTTGGGAGCGTGGCAGCACTTCCGCCAAGGGTTCGGATCCCATATAGAGACCAGTCTGCTCACTGGTTGAGCGCGGTGCAGGCGCGACACCGAGGGTTGCGATCCCATTACCGGTCACGAAAAAAGACAAAAAGGAAAAGGGAAGGCTGAGATGCATGGGTCTGAACCTTCTGAATACGCAGGCGCGACACCAAGGGTTGCGATCCCGTTACCGGTCACGAAAAAAGACAAAAAGGAAAAGGGAAGGCTGAGATGCATGGGTCTGAACCTTCTGAATACTGAAAAATAAAGTAAAATAAATAAGGCTGGAATGTCTTAGAGAACAGAATGAAACTTGGAAGGCCTAGTGAGCGATAGAACTCAATAGAAGAGAACTTTCTGTGTTCAACAGGAAAACTGGAAGTAAGTAGAAAAGAGACAGGAAGGCAACTCCTATGGGAATAATTCAATTATCCTTCCAAGGCAATACTGGAGAGAGGGATGGGAAAGACCAGTGCCTGGTGGAAAGCAGGCTAGACTGCTGTGTGCATTTCCTAGGACTGCTGTAACTAAGTATCACAAACTGGGTGGCTTGAACAGCAGACATTTATTCTCTTACAGTTCTGGAGGCCAGAAGCCAAAATCAAGTGGTCGGCAGAACCACACTCCCTCCAAAGGCTCCAGGAGAGAATGCTTCCTTGTGTCTCCAAGCTCTGGTGGCTGTCAGGGATCCCTGGAGCTGCATCACTCTGCTCTCTGCCTCCGTCTTCACATGCCCTCCCCTCTTTTCTGGCCATGTCTTCTCTTCTTCTGTCTCTTATAAGAACACTTGTCATTGGATTAGGGTCCACCCAGGTAATCCAGGATGACCCCATCTTGAGATTTTCAACTTAATGACATGGACAAAGACCACTTTTCCAACTTAGGTCACCCTCACAGGAGGCTCTGGGTGGGCTTCTCTGTGGGTGGGATGGTGTCACCATTCAACCCTCTATAACCGGCAACCCACCAGAACTGAGGCCATCATAGGAGGGCATCAAGGGTGGGTGGTGGTGGCTGTCAGGACAGCAACTGACTCCAGACAGAGCTAATGTGAACTCCAGGAGCCTCTTCTAAAACTCAGGGTGCACACTGGATGCCCAGGATGGGGGAAAGTAAATGTGTCTTGTGTGCTTGAGTGACCCTTGGGAAAAGAAATGGAATGCCATGTGTTGCAACCAAATTTGGAAGACCGCAGTCACGCAGAATTCTCAGTCTTGAAGTGGTAGATATCTTTACCTGTTAATCAAATGTTAAATCTAATTTCTGATAAAAGTGTTTATATTTCAGATTTCCCAGGAGTGTCGATAAATAGCATGTGCCAAGAAATTAATTATCTGACTGATCCATGGGAAATCTCATAGAGAGAGGCACCCACCTATATAATCAATAATGGATATGAATGTGAACAGCCACCTTGACCAGCTGCTTGGTGAGAGAGATCACACTAAAACATAGTGGTTTAAAAAACCCATAGAGGCTGAGGAGTGGCTCCTTCTAGCCTGGCTCCCTGTTGTACAATAACCTCTGTTAGGGGGTGAAAGGGAGCTTGAGGTTGTGCTCCCATCCTGGCCATCACCATTCCTTGGAGGACACCATCAGAGCCATTTCTAATGAGGTCCCTTTACACAATGAGTGTGGTGGGGATGCTGTAGGCAGGAAAAGACAGCCATGAGGTGGTGAAAGAAACCCAAGACTTGGAGCCATTTCATTGTATCAGCCCACTGGCCCTTTGTGGCAGGTATCATTGTTCTCATTTTGCAGAGAAGAAAATGGAGGTTCTGGGAAGTGAAGTGATGCAGCCAAGGTCATAAATGGCAAGGCTGAGATTTAAATCTACGTCTTTTTTGACTTCATTATTTCTTTCTCTTTTAGATTTGCTCATTGCACACTGGGTGGTAATGATTTCACACTAGGCCTATGTCCTCATACCTAACTCGGTCTGCAGGTTCAGGCTGTGCCCTCGGGTTGGTCTGTCCTAGGCACATCTATGAAGTGGTTGCTAAGGGAGGTTCCTATTATATAAATGTCATGTGCAAACAAGCCAGGAGAGGCAATGTAGTTAATTATTCTTATTAAGCTGGCTAATTTTTAAAGATAATATTTTCCTTAAATATCCAAAGAGATAAGAGAGCCTGTAGGATGTATAGAAAAAGCCCTGCCTGGAAGTCCAGGAGAACCTTTTCTTTCCAGACCTGGCTCTGTAGGATTTAGGACCATCTATGGTATAAAGATTCCTATCTTAATGGTTTTCTAAAAGCTCCTTATCCTCAGGGCCCCCACAATTACAGAGAGGCCCAGAAACTTCCCACTGAGTTTATTGTTTAGGGAACCACCATCTGGTCCCAAGTTATCTTGTCTTCACTTTTTCTTTTTTTCTACCTTTTACAATTTTTTTGTCTTTGGAAGTTTGTCCAGCCAGCTCCTCTTTGTAATTAACCCTTTTTTGTCTCTGGCGGGATGCAGACTAGCCTTTCAGAGGCCTCTAATGACACCTACTTTGGCTCCTGCTGTGCCCCAGGGGATAATGGCCTCGAAAGCTTTCTCAGCAGCACATGGGGCCTCTCCTGCCCAGCCCCTGTGTGCCCCTGCACTGGGCAAGGTTTTATATTAATAGACACTCAGTTTAGAAAAGACACAAAGAAAGATGACTTAGCCTGTTGTGCCTGAAAGACACAGCGGCATGTAAGTGTCTTTCTGTCCCTGAAGCCAAATGTTCATGAAGTAAGCTCGTGGGCACTTCTCTTTGACCCCCTAAGAGGTACAGGTTAACGTTGATTAACCAAAGTGTTCAGGAAGGGGCAAGCAGAAAGGAGGGAGAATTATAAGTAATTGAAAAGTTCTAGCTTACTGAAAGTTAACAAAAAGAGGTGGTTTTTTGTTTTGTTTGGTTAACCTATATTTCAGCCTTTTTCCTGGACACTTTGTGAAGTCACATGTTTTTATACTAGGGTGGGCTAGTGAACATGGTTGCAAGAAGGGGCTGTGGAATCTTCCTCTATGCTCCTAGGGCACTGGGTTCAATTCTGTTAGCACTTAGCTCAGGCTATTCTTTGTTCTCTTTTGTATATATCGTCATTCCACTACACCTAGAGAACAGGAACCATATCTTGTATTCATGTACCAAAAGAAGAATGCTTCAGCCCAGCCATTTTGGCAGCAAAGATATTGGACCCCACATTTTATCTCCTGCAACAGCACAGTGAGAACACAGGAGGCAAAGGGATGGGAAACGGAGAGACAGATTGGACCTGCCATTCAACAGACCAGTCCAGGGTAAGAAAGTAATTCTGGAACACCAAGCAGAATTGCTCATGACTTCCTCTAAGATTAGCTATGAATAATTATTATGAGGTCATTTATCCAAACCTTAATGAATATTATCTCTAAACTAATTAACATAAAATAGAATGGACAATAGATAAAAATATAGTAACATTTTGATATATATAATTTGACACAGGAAAATTGAACTTAATAGAAGTAATAGCTAGAAAAGAAAACTCACCAAAGCAAAACCTATAATCAATATAACTTGATATGGGTCAAAAATTGTCAATAAACCAGATCTCTATTGTGAAGTTTTCACAGAAAAGAACAACAAAAAAGACCATTATTTTAGTAATATAAAATTAAGACTAAAAACCTGAAGATGGTTTAACTAATAGTTTCCAGAAAAATTAAGGATTTTAATTGGTGTTAGGGCTTTTAGTGCTGGAAAATATGTTCACAGTAGAAAGTTATTGACATTAGCAAAATTATGATTTAAATATTTATATTTAAAAATGCCTGGATCAAAATGACAGGCTTGAACACCCTTTGCACTAGAACTCAATACATGGAAAAGGAGTTTTCTGTTTTAAAAAAAATTCACATTTCTGTATTATTTAAGCTTTTCACAGCAAGTAGGGATTAGTTTTGTAATTAATTCAATAAAAGATGTTTAAAATGGCAAAGGGACAAAAAGATGAATGAGTGGCAAGGACTGTGAAGGGTCTGAAGTCATACCCTACTGGGGAGCTAACAAGTTAGGAGTCAGGCTGCCATCATGTCATGAATGCTGACGGGAGATAAGACTCCAATAGCAGTAGCCACAGCATTAGCCCTCGTGCTATTTCCCTGGGCCCCCATTCCCACAAGACTACGTAAAGTGGGCCAGACAATACATGCAGACCCATTGGAATGAGTCACAGGAGAGGGGTCCCCAGCTTAGGGAACCCTGAACTTTTATAATGGACAGCAGCTCCACCTGCCCCTGGTTCCAGAGGAAGGCACTATCTCTGTCTTCCAAGATTGTTAGCTACACAGACATCCTTGAAGAGATAGTCCAGAACAAAAGCAGCCAGTGTCTCTGCTCACAAGACATGCAGAAATGCAACTGATCCCTGGAGAACTGTCTTCCAATGATGAGCTGATGAATAAACTTGAACCCCTCTGTGTTAACTGTTGCTGTCATAGGCCCCCAGGTCATCCCTCCAATGCCCTGATGATTACATTTCAGAGCTGAAGATGGAGAAGGAGCAAGAGACTGGCCTATGTCTTTGCGGGGGAAAAGCTACTATTTAAATTCTTAAGACCCCATCATCCTGTGTGATGCCTCTATTGCCTTTGAATGGGAAGATCAGCTATGGGCACTGCCTCTTACTTCAAAGAGATTTAATTGTGCCAAGAATAGACAGCTTATTCATGCCACAAAAATCTATCAAGGGCCAACTATGTGCCAGGTGCTATTTCAGTAGAGCCACTATACTGTGTTTTACCATTATACTCTACGTGACTGGTGCCTCCTGGAGTTGTGTGATGTCTAAGCCCAGGTTCTAGATGGCAGGGCCAACTATGTGCCAGGTGCTATTTCAGTAGAGCCACTATACTGTGTTTTACCATTATATTCTACGTGACTGGTGCCTCCTGGAGTTGTGTGATGTCTAAGCCCAGGTTCTAGATGGCAGGGATGAAAAACATAACAAAAATGACCAAATTCCCTGCCTCTCGGGAGCTTTCATCCCAAAGCTCAGGACATACCATAAATGTTTGAAATGTAAGTAAAATATATAGCATGTCAGATGATAAGTGCTACAGGGAAAATAAAGCCAGAAGGAGATGGGTGGTTTCTTTTCATGAGGGTGGTCAGAGAAGGCCTCACCAAGAAAGTAACATTTGAGCAAAGACCTAAAAGATGAGAGACCAAGCCGTGCGGGCATATGGAGTAAGCGTATCTCAGGTAGACGGAACAGCCCTGAGGCTGGAGCGTGTCCAGTGTATTCAAGAACAATAAAGAGGCCAGTGTGGCTGATGTGGAGAGAGCAAGAGGGAGAGGAGGTCGGGCCAGTACTGGCCTGTTCATTAAGTAAATACCATCGTGAAGACGTAGGTTAATGCAGAGAGCAACAGGGCTCTAGAACTGTCCATTGAAGCAGAGAAAGAGATTTAGTTGACTCAGTCCGTCAAGCACCAAATGCTCATGTTGAGGATGTTCAAGGAGTGCATGACCATGTGCTGGGTGGGCAAGGAGACCACCCAGAAGATCCTCTCAGCCTGTTCCTGAACGAGGCATTTCTGCTTGTTAGAGCAGGAAGGGAAGTTAGAGAGTCATCTTCTTGCTGCCTACTGTTCATGGATAGGAACTCAGAAACCACAGAGAAGAACCATGTCGTCCAAGGCCACACTGGGATTAGTGGCAAAATTTGGTCTAGGACTGTATTTGTCCATTCTGTGTTGCTATAACAGAAATACCTGAGACTGGGTAATTTATAAAGAACAGAGGTTTATTTGGCTTATGATTCTGGGACAGCTGCATCTGGCACAGACCTCAGGCTGCTTCTACTCACAACGGAAAGTGGCAGGAGCTGGCGGGTACAAGCAGATCACATGACAAGAGGAAGCAAGAGAGAGAGAGAGAGGAGGTGCCAGGGTCCTTTAAACAATCAGCTCTTGCAGGAACTAATAGAGCGAGAACTCACTCACTACCCCCTCCTGCCCCAAGGAGAGCATTAATCCATTCATGAGGGATCTGCCCCCATGACACAATCAGTTTCCAACACTGCCACATTGGAGATCAAATTTCCACATGAGTTTTGGCGGGGACAACACATCCAAACTCCATCAAGGACCCAGGACTTTTGAAGCATAGTTCAGTGATCTTTCCTCGGTCTCTTACCTCCTTCCATCCCCTCTTCCATCCCCTGATGTGGACAATAAAATTATATGGCCACCCTTTCCACAGGATTGTTTTGGAGAGCAAATGTACTCTATCCTGAGATTAACCAGGGAGTACTACTGGAACTGACAGTCAGGCACGCGTTGCCTGTCCGATGGCATGGGGTAGGGAACACAGCTCGTCTTCGCATGGAGAAAAGGGGACTGTTAAGGGAGATACATGGAAGGGGATGACAACCTGACATCTGTTGGGGATCTTGGTCACCCAGTCTATCTAAAGTAACTTTATTCTAAGCCCCATGGGGAGAGGAGCTTCAGGCAGAGAGGGAGGAATGGATTTCCAGAGGCACTTGTTGAAACACAGTCCATAGGCAACACAGTCTGGGGCCCAAGCTATACAGGTGGGGTGGGGGGTAGAAGAAGAGGTGTCTCTCTACATGGAGCACTGTCAAGTTCCAGCATCTGAAAGGTGGCAGGTTGAGGACCATCTGGGGACCTGGCCCTAGTCACTAATTTTGGAGTTCTAATGACTTCCATGGTCAGGAGGACAGGAGGGGAAGACTCTGACACAGGCTTCATGATAACAACAGCCAACCAGCTGGTTCAGGACCTGCCAGGTGACCATCCTGAGGATTCCAAACAGGTCCAGGGAGTTCTGCAGAATGGGGAAGGAGCCAATGAAACAAGAGACATGACCATCACAGAGACCCCCATCTAGGCTCATGGCTAGAGAGACCCTGGACGACATTGAAATATGCTTGCAGAGTGTCTAACAGAGTAGGTGTTCAACTAACAGTCTCCTTGAACTCGTTGAACTTCTAAAGCAAGGACCCAGCCAAAAGTCCATTTGGTTGGAGTGACTGTGAGTAGATTCCACAGAAAGATTCTTTGCGAGGCTGGGTGAGGAGGAGGATTATAAGTCTCTGGCTGGCCCACTGTGGGTGGGAATGACCCCCATTTGAACCCCGAGATTGGCAGGTGTGTGTGTGATGTGTATGTGTAGGTGCCAGGCTTATGTGTTTAGGAGGAGGGGTGATTAGAGAGAAAAGGGCAAGAAGAGAGAAAAACAGAGAGTAGGGAGGACGGGCAGAGAGCCTTGAAGGCCAGACTGAATCCCAGGAGTGGGAACCATACACCCACGGGGAGGTCACACCTAAGCCCTTGAGGCAAGTTGTCTAGCTTGAGCTGAGAAGAAAGTAAAAGGAGCTGGGGACACCACTCAATTTCAGGACAGGCAATAATTGTTTCTGATATGAGTCAGAGTTCTGCCAACAATCACTTATTCTTGCATTCAAAATAAAAAAGGGTTTCCTAACATCTGTTCCAGATTTCTTTCTGATTTCAGACCGGCCTCGGCCCCATTATCTTTGAGCATTTGGCACTAGTAGTGGGAGTTGGCAGATTTTAATCGTGAAGCAGCTCACAGTGATCCCCTGGAGCCATCACGATTCCCTAACTCTCAAGAAAGGGCTCCTGCACCCCTCTGCCTCCCTGCAGACAGGACTCTCACCTGTTCCAACACCAACCTCAGAACCCCCACCCAGCACCTCTGCTCACATCAGCCGCCATCTCTAGTCTTTGGAAATCTCTTTAATATCTTATCACCATTTCCTCTCTCCTGGTCTCCTACATTTCTCCAAGAGTCTCAAAGTCTTGCTTTGGAAACTTCCATCTTGGTGTTTGGGATGTAGCAGAATAAAAAGGTTCTGGGATCAAACACTAACTGCTGTCCCCTTACTGACTGCCAATAGCCTTGGGGACATTACTTACTCTCTGATTTCAGTTTTTTCATCCTCAAAACAAATGTAATAACACCATCTTTCAATGGTAGGTACAGAGCCCAGCACAGTGCCTGAAATACAGCGCATGCTTAATAAACATCAGCCCCACCCCACCCACTAGAATGGACACTCCTCAAGGGCAGAGATTTTCATCTGTTCTCTTCACTAATGTAGACACAGCACCTAGACTGTGCCCAGCACCATGGTAGGCGCTCAGTAAACAT
>NW_007726280.1:382594-391982 GCF_000696425.1 Galeopterus variegatus | reverse complement strand
ACTTACAAACTTATCGTATAAAGAAACCCAAACCTTCCTATAAGGAAACCCAAACCCTCTCAAATATTACTGCATTTCTGTCCTTCCCTTCAGAGCCAAACTCCTTCACAGAGTGGTCCTTGCTTTCTGCCTCCTCCCCCTGCACAACCAACCAGCCTGATGTATATAGTATTACCCTACTTTTACAGATGAGGAAACTGAGGCCTAGAGAGGTGTGTAGCCACTGAGTGAATAGAAAAGCTGGGATTTGAATCCCGTTCATCCAGGCTTTGGTGCTTCTGTCTTCAATCACTGTCCTATTGCTCCCCAAGCTGTTCACCAATGACTGCTGGTCCCCAACTCCATCCCCTTGGCCCTTGATGGAGTTTGGTTGTGTTGTCCCCTCCAAAACTACATGGAAATTTGATCCCCAATGTGGCAGTGTTGGAAACTGATTGAGTTATGGGGGCGGATCCCTTATGAATGGATTATGCTCTCCCTGGGGGAGGAGGGGTAGTAAGTGAGTTCTCGCTCTATTAGTTCCCATGAGAGCTGGTTGAATATAGGACCTGAACCCAATCCACAGCCTTGAGGCTGATCCCAACTGAGCCCAACTTGATCAGCCAACAGCCAGATCCCCCACAGATACATAAGCAAGAAGAAATGGTTATTGTTTTAAACCACTAAGTTACAGGTTTTATAGCATTATTAGAGCAACAAATAAGAGATACAGATGAAGGTTCAGAAACCAGATTCACGACTGAATAGGCTGTCTTGTGTAATCCTGACATTCTCCCCCACAGCCACACCTGTCTCCCTGCCACACTCCTCACCCATGACCGTGCCCTGAGAAGTGGCACAGAGCCGAACACATCCAAACCCCCAAACCACAGCCATGCCCAGAGAAATGCAGGATGCTATGCATTGGATCTTTGGGAAACTGAAGACTCATACCCTTTACGTTTCCACCTTTGCTGTGGAAAACCTCTGTGAAATGTGACCATCCACTTCCTTGAGGTAGCATTTCCCAGGCCACAGTGCCAGGGCTGTAACTGCATGTCAGTATAGGGTTAGGGGCTGCAGATGGGGCTGTGCTGACCCTAACACCTCTCCTGGTGGACTTTTTCTGGTCATTGCTCTTTTTGCTTCTAGATGCTGCTTCCTTCCACTGACTCCCAGTTTTCAACCTGGCTTGTGATCATTTGGCTTTCAATTGAGAGGCGAGCACAAAAGAAAAAGAACAAATCACTAAAGAATCCACTATTTTGCTTTGTGTTCATGAGGTTTTTCTGCAAACGCAATGGAATGGATCCTCCCGTATGTCAGTGAGCCAGGTGACATGGCCAGGAGCTTCCAGTTTCCTAGAGGTGCCCTCTCCGACCCAGGGCAGGCCACTCAGCCACTCTTAGCTTTACTCTTGCTCTTCTCCTCCACAATGTGTGATAATGACATTCCCTGCCTCCTTCATAGAGCAGCGGTGAACAGCAAATGACATAAAGTCAGGTTGTACAAGCACTTGGAAAATCATAACACCTTGCACATGCAAAATGGTAAAACAGTTCCAACATTTGGCAACCTCGACTTCACTTTAAAACAGTCAACAAATTTAAATACAATTTTATTGGACCATATTTCTTTAACAAGAATATCAGTCTTGTTCCTCATTTTTCCTAAAAGAACTGGTCTTTCTATTCTTGGGATGTTCAAAAGGAGCACAGGCTTTGGAGTCAGAAAAATGTGAGTTCAATTTCTGGTTTGGCTATTAATAAGCCAGCCATGAGCAAATCAAGTAATTTCACTGAGCCTCAATTTCCTGATCTGTAAAATGGGTTTTATAATAATAAACATCCCTTCAGATTGCTGTGAAGGTAAAAATGGACATTGGTATCAAAGCACTTTATGAATTGAAGAGTGATGTACAGGTGTCAGATCTCATCATTACTACTTTTCAATGTTGTTGAGACCTACTATGTGTGAAGGGTGTACGCTTGATACTGCCTGCGCAACCAGGATCACGTAGTTTGGGGGCAACTCTCCCTCTCTGCAGACGCTGTTTACAATCAGGAAGCTCCCATTCTCCTCAGTCTCTGTGGCTCAAAGGAAAAAGTGGCAAAAGCCAGTGAGGACAGGAAGGAATCTGAGGTGACTGAAGCACCGCCCAGGTTTCCAGAAAGCTCACAAGCATGCTGCGTTTCCTCGGGGACCCAGAAGATGAGGTGTAGAAACTGCTGCTGGGTAACAGCCTTAGTCATAAAAGTAACACTGTGAAAAATCCATTCTGTGGGTAACAATGAGAAGTTAATGCAAAGAGTCACGGCCCTTCGTTAGCGAAAACTTTGGCTGCAACTTTTCCAGGCTCTTGGGAAGCCTTTGGAGAAGGCTGCTTCAACCCAGAAGCACTTCATCATTTATATGAATGAAAATGAGTGCAAACAGATTGCCGAGATGTCTGTTCACGTCACCTCTTTTTTCTTGCAAGGAATCCCCTCTGTAATTACATTTTGCCTGTCAGTTCATAAATTTTTCTTATTACAAACTGGCCATTATTGATTGCTTTTTAAAAGTACTAAAACTGAGCCCAAAGCAGTAGATCTCTCCGTAAATTCAAAACATACTATCTTCGGTCCCAATCATTGGCAAGGAGTGAAGGGGAAAGCCTCCAAGTTCATCGCGGACTCTGAGCGGAGTCGGCCCTGCCATACATGTCGGTTTAAAGACTTGGCTTGGAGGGCTGCATGTTGTAAGCCACAATGAAAATAATAAATAAGGGATAAACTTATTTGGCAAATGCTGACACTACAAAAGCCAACATCCTGTCATTGTTCTTTCATTGGGTCTCACTGTTCAAAGTGTTCTGTTTGGGTTTTCGGCCTCTATAACCAGACATCATGATAAGCAGAGGGAGATAGGTGGAGTCAGAGGAGGGATGATAAAGACCACGGTCGAGGTTTTAAGTCACCAGTAGAACATTTTCCTAAATGGTCCTTTAAAAATGAGATGTGGTGGTTCTATATTCAGTCCTATCTGCTAAAAAGGTGGGAAGAGCAAAATCTCAGGTGATTCCAGTATTCTGGCAAAAGAATGGGTGTTTCTCATTGTTCACAGTTTGAGGGAAGTTTCTAGAACCTTGACTGGTCACAAGTAAGGGAACACATCAGATAAAGACACTTAGGTTCCAGGCCTCTGC
The DNA here is from genome assembly GCF_000696425.1 of Galeopterus variegatus. NCBI lineage: Eukaryota > Metazoa > Chordata > Mammalia > Dermoptera > Cynocephalidae > Galeopterus > Galeopterus variegatus. The sequence continues at coordinate 388,816 of NW_007726280.1, read as the reverse complement.
TTTGACTCAAAGGTATGACCAGGGGACACCCAAGAGGACCACCCCCCTTCAGCCTGGCCCCCTGGACACAGTCTCTTTAAAACCCAAGGCAGGCTGCCAGCCCCCAAAATCCACTTCTTTAACCTGTAACTGCAGAGAGTGAGTAGGAGGAGAGGAGGGAATGAAAATCTGGACATGTATGATCAGTCCGTGATTGGAGCTGGATGCAACCAAGTAATCAAAGCAAGCCACAACGTGGTCTGCGTCGGGCTGCCAGCCTTGGACCGCTCGCTCACTAAAAGCAGGCAGCAGCTACCGATCTGGCCAGGAAACAATGCCCCATTCAGCTCTCAGAATCTGTTCTTAATATCAAGATGCAAAACTGGGGTCCACATCAGTGAGGAAGCCAAGTCCAGGCCAGGAGAGCAATTACACCTCAGCCAACCAAGTGAACAAAATGCGAGACATAAAAACATTTTTAAGGTGGAAATAATTTAAGGGCCTTCTAAATATCTTAACAGCACACTTGGCCACACTTGGGATTAGGAAGCGATATTTTATGTTAGGCAGCAGGACTTTTGTTTTGTGTGTGTGCATTTTTCTTTTTAGCCAGGGATCTGAAGAGAGGACTGCATTCTGTCAAAATGTGGCACCTACGACTCAGCCCCAGGCAGGGCATGCCCATCCCAGCATTTGGCAAGTAGACAGAGAGCCCATGATGAAACAGACCTAATTTGGGGTAGTTGTCCTGGGAGCTTTGAAGCACACCCCACCTCCCCCCACCAGGCTTGGTTTATGGGAGAGGGCTGCCCTCAGAGCAAAATGCAGGAGACAGACAAAGCTCCAGAACCCANGCAGTAGATCTCTCCGTAAATTCAAAACATACTATCTTCGGTCCCAATCATTGGCAAGGAGTGAAGGGGAAAGCCTCCAAGTTCATCGCGGACTCTGAGCGGAGTCGGCCCTGCCATACATGTCGGTTTAAAGACTTGGCTTGGAGGGCTGCATGTTGTAAGCCACAATGAAAATAATAAATAAGGGATAAACTTATTTGGCAAATGCTGACACTACAAAAGCCAACATCCTGTCATTGTTCTTTCATTGGGTCTCACTGTTCAAAGTGTTCTGTTTGGGTTTTCGGCCTCTATAACCAGACATCATGATAAGCAGAGGGAGATAGGTGGAGTCAGAGGAGGGATGATAAAGACCACGGTCGAGGTTTTAAGTCACCAGTAGAACATTTTCCTAAATGGTCCTTTAAAAATGAGATGTGGTGGTTCTATATTCAGTCCTATCTGCTAAAAAGGTGGGAAGAGCAAAATCTCAGGTGATTACAGTATTCTGGCAAAAGAATGGGTGTTTCTCATTGTTCACAGTTTGAGGGAAGTTTCTAGAACCTTGACTGGTCACAAGTAAGGGAACACATCAGATAAAGACACTTAGGTTCCAGGCCTCTGCTTTGACTCAAAGGTATGACCAGGGGGACACCCAAGAGGACCACCCCCCTTCAGCCTGGCCCCCTGGACACAGTCTCTTTAAAACCCAAGGCAGGCTGCCAGCCCCCAAAATCCACTTCTTTAACCTGTAACTGCAGAGAGTGAGTAGGAGGAGAGGAGGGAATGAAAATCTGGACATGTATGATCAGTCCGTGATTGGAGCTGGATGCAACCAAGTAATCAAAGCAAGCCACAACGTGGTCTGCGTCGGGCTGCCAGCCTTGGACCGCTCGCTCACTAAAAGCAGGCAGCAGCTACCGATCTGGCCAGGAAACAATGCCCCATTCAGCTCTCAGAATCTGTTCTTAATATCAAGATGCAAAACTGGGGTCCACATCAGTGAGGAAGCCAAGTCCAGGCCAGGAGAGCAATTACACCTCAGCCAACCAAGTGAACAAAATGCGAGACATAAAAACATTTTTAAGGTGGAAATAATTTAAGGGCCTTCTAAATATCTTAACAGCACACTTGGCCACACTTGGGATTAGGAAGCGATATTTTATGTTAGGCAGCAGGACTTTTGTTTTGTGTGTGTGCATTTTTCTTTTTAGCCAGGGATCTGAAGAGAGGACTGCATTCTGTCAAAATGTGGCACCTACGACTCAGCCCCAGGCAGGGCATGCCCATCCCAGCATTTGGCAAGTAGACAGAGAGCCCATGATGAAACAGACCTAATTTGGGGTAGTTGTCCTGGGAGCTTTGAAGCACACCCCACCTCCCCCCACCAGGCTTGGTTTATGGGAGAGGGGGCATGCCCATCCCAGCATTTGGCAAGTAGACAGAGAGCCCATGATGAAACAGACCTAATTTGGGGTAGTTGTCCTGGGAGCTTTGAAGCACACCCCACCTCCCCCCACCAGGCTTGGTTTATGGGAGAGGGCTGCCCTCAGAGCAAAATGCAGGAGACAGACAAAGCTCCAGAACCCAAAGGCTTTGGCCATGGCCCCTGGAGCAGGGTTGCGCTGGAGCTGGGACACCCTCTGTTTTCTGTCAGTTCTGAGATAAGATGAGAAAGGGTCGGGACTGCTGGGAGGAGCCAGTAATCCCCGCAGAATCCCTCAATCAGCCCTAATGTTGGCCTCCAGGCCATAAATCCGCATCCTGCAAGAAGTGACCCCTGCTCTGCCCAGCCCAGCCTAGGCTCCCCACTTGACTTCTGAGCAACTTCTCTGTGCTGGGCACTGGGATTAGAGAACAAGATAGGCCTGGAGAGAGGCTGAGAGTAAGTAGCGATGGTGATGATGACAGAAATGGGAAAGAGGAGAACTAACATTTATACAGAGCTCACCCTAAGAGGTTAACAAATAATTACTCCTTCAATCCTTAACTCAGTAAGATAGGAATTACCATCATCCCTATCTTATAGATGATGAAACCACAGCACAGAAAGGTTAAGTCACCTGCCCAAGGTCACACAGGCAGAGGCAGACTTTGAACCCAGAACATCTAACTCCAGGGTGCATGTTATTTACCACTTTACACCTAAAGGAGCTGAGGGTAGGAAAAAATCAGAGAAGACTTCCTGAGGAAGGTAACATGTAAGCTGAGTCTTAGGAGAAAAGTAAGAGCTGAGGAAGCCACCAGTTTCTCCATTATTCCTCAAGAAAGTGAATGAGCCCATGAGTTTCTGAGAAGCCAGGCTGACACCTCCTGTGGCACAAAGCATGGTCTCTTAACACTCAGGCTATGCACAGGGCAAGAAAACCAGCTTGATTTCCTCCCCTCCCAGCAATACTGATCCATGAAACTGTCTACAAAGTATGGCTCAGAGTCCACAAGATGAGAATAGTGTCACTCAAAGTGTGGTCCCTGAAGAGCCACATAGGCCTTGTCTGGGAGTTTGCTAGGATTGCAAATTATTGGGCCTTGATCCAGCCCTCCTGAAAAAGAATCTATTTTTTAACAAGCCTCCCGGATGATTCCCATGCACTCTCAGTTTGGAAGGTCCCAGTGCTAGACATGCATAAGAGCTAGATGTGCCCCTGGGGGTGACCTGAGTGGCATGCCCAAGGCCTCAGAGAAAGTCCATGGAGAACCAGTGCCGACGGTTTGCCCCAACTTCCAGTCTGTGCCATTTGTGCTGCCACAACCAAGTGGGGTCTGTGACTTTTCCCATCACTACAGAATCAATCTGATGATAGGTGGCAGCCACTGTCTTCCTCCCCCAAGATTTTCCCACAGCTGATTCCCCTATGGAGCCCCCTTCTATAGGAAGCCAGCCTTGACTTCCACACTGACCTTTATTTATGGAGAGGGTGGACAGGAAGAGACTCCGAGACCCCACTCACTAACTTCAGTTCTCATTCACAAGGGGCTTTTCTGTCCTGTTTCTCAAAAGATGTGGTGAGCCCAACTCCTGGATGCTCAGGCACTCTCCCTTTCTCCACCTGGAATATCCTTCAGGAGCACAGCAAGTCCCGGTGGAGAGAGGACAGACTGAAGTCACAAAGACCTGGGTGCAAAAGTCAGTTTTATTACTCCCTACCCGTGTGATTTGGGGCAGGTTGCTTAATCTCTCTGAAATGCATTTTCTTCATTAGTAAACTGTAGATGAAATTATCCATCTCATAACTTGATGAGATAATATGTGTCTAACTCCTAATACATTGTTCTCTTCCCTGACCAACTCCCATCACTGACCACCAGCCCTGGGACTCTGGGAATAGGGTCAGGTCTTAGGTGTCTGTGGGTCCTGAGTGACAGTCCCCTCTTTACACTCCACCTCTCCCTTACCCCAATCACATTCCTGTCACTGCATTGGCTGAAACCACAACCCTATTCCCTCTGAGCTCACACACATGCTAACGGGTGCAGATAGGTCCAGGAGCACATCTCCTATGGGGCCCTGATGGCACAGACCGAGCCGCCTGCACCAGGCTGGTTGTCCAGAGGAAACCAAAGGAGACATGGGAGAGGCTGAAACCCAGAATCCTTTGCTTCTGGGATGGAGTCGACAGCCCCCAGGTGATCTTGTTCTGGGTCGGCATCATCTACATTGTTTCCAAACACCCTCCAAGCCACTGCTTCCCACATCCTGGCCCAACACAGTGAAAAGGATCCAAGGAAGGCTTTCAGGGACCACATCTAAGAACAGCTCTCACCTCCCCACCCACAAAAGAAACATCACACACGAATATCACACACAAGCATCCCTCTGGCCAGAGTCAGAAGGACAAAGAGAGGAAGCAGAGCAGCCAGAGAAAGCGGTGGCTTACATAGCCTGAGGATACAGCACACACACACACCCCCACTGCCTTGTGACATGGCCTAAAACTCCACCATTCAAGCTATATAATTCTTCCTGCTTCTTTCAAAATGTGAATGTTCTAAGCGTATGAAGATTCTGAGTTCATTAGGGACAAGCTTATGAGAAACTTCTCATTAGGAGTGACAAGACAGCATGGAGACCTGGTGCTGGAGATGGGCTAAAGACACAGTTAGAAGCCCAGAAGATTAAGCTCCATGGTCATCTAGCCCAGTGCCTTCCCAGGCAGGAGTCCCTTCTGGAATCCTACTGCTCAAACACGTCTGAGGATGCTTCTCTCTCTCTGAGTAAGCACATCATACTTACAATCGCTGCTGTTTGTTGAATGCATACTATGTGCTAAGCATTTTATGTAATAGATTACCCAAATTAACCCTCACAAAACCCCTAAGAGGTAGAAAACGTTATTATCCCTTTCACAGATGAGGAAGTTGAGGCTCAGAGGGAAAGAGGAAAACATGACCCAGGCCACAAGCTAGCAATATGGAGCCAGGATTCCCACTCACATCCCCCTGACTCCAAGGTCGTGCTTATAGCCACTTGGCTAACAGTTGTCATCAAAAAGATATTTTTCCCCTTTCTTAGTTCTGTTGCTTGACTATTAATTAATTAATGGTTTAAAAAATAATCATACTTCCCTATCACCTTCTCTCCATAACTGCCACTTTGTCTATATTGCCCCTCAACTGTGGGGACCACAACCAAACACCCTGATTTCATTTGGAGCTGACCAGTATAAAGATTGGTGGACTCTCACCTCCCTCATTCAGCACGCTCTATCTACATTGATATGATCTGAGGCATCAGCATTCTAGGCAACCTCCTTCCACTGCTCCACTTATGCTAATACTCGCATAAGTCTCTAAACATTTTTTAACTTTCACAGCTTTTCAGAGGGGCTGGGAGTAGGCCTACCCCTTTCCTAATGGGGTCTCAAAATCAGGGCATGGCAGAGCAATCTCTGGAAACTTCTCTGCAAGTTCAGGCCATCCCGCTGCTCTTCCTTTGCCCTGAGCCTGTAAACTCCACATTCCTCATTAACAGCAGAGTCAATAATTACACTTCCTCAGCAAGCAAGAGTCAGACCCATCCCCAGGCACCCCAGATGCCCCAGCCCTGTGTACTTTTCCAGAATTTATATTTAAAAAATAATTATTATTGCCTACTCCAAGTGGCAGATTCATTCTCCTGACCTGTGGCTTTAGTTTTTGCTCGTGAGCTCCTGGCAGAGGCCTGGAGCCAAAGGGCCTTCCTGTAGATTCAGAAGGTTCTCTGCAGCCCATAAGGCAGCCCCATCCTCTTTCTTTCCCTGGTAAATGATACAAAAGTTTTCCCTAATTAGAGTCTCCCCTTTAAGTTCTGCAGACTGCTAATGAGTAAGAAAGAGGAGGCACTTGGGAGCCCTAAAGAAATTATTTGAAAGCAAAATCAAGTGGCCTCAGTAAAATATCACCATTTCAGTCAAAGGGATTTTTTTTTTTT
>NW_007726280.1:380464-381617 GCF_000696425.1 Galeopterus variegatus | reverse complement strand
GCCAGGGAACCAAATGTAGACAAATATATAAGACAATGTCAGCTCCTTCTCAGTGCCAGGAGGAAAAACGCATCAGGGTGGAGGAATAGAGAGAGAGGCTGAGAACGCTATGTAGAGAGGGAAATCCGGGTGGCTTCTAGGAGGAGGTGGCACTCGAGCAGCAATTAATGAAATGCAGAGGCAGCTATGCAGTTATCCAGGAGAAAAGCATTCCAAGCAGAGGGATTAGCAAGTGCAAAGGATCTGAGGCAGGAGCCTGTTTAGGAATGGCAAGGAAGCTGGCTGCCGGCAACGTGACTGTGGGGAATCTAACAGGAGAGCAGAGTGGAGATGTAGCAGGGAGCAGATCACTTAGGCTGTGCCAGCCCATGGCAAGGACTTCAGATTTTGTCCTAAGTATTCAAGTCGTGTGCAGAGAGGTAAGTTCACGTTTCAATTTTAAAGGGCTTATCTGGCTGCTCTTTGGAGAACAGACTGGAAGGGTCAAGAGACTGGAAGGGACCCTTCCAACAGACTGGAAGCTGGGAGTTGAGCAAGGGACAGATGAGCTCACCAAACCCTTCTGCAACCTAGAAGATCGGTCCTATTATTAGGAGGCCACTGAGATCCAGAGAGATTCACGAACTCGCATCACACCCGGGCTGCCCCAGGACTGAGAGCTCAAAGACCAAAAGACACCAAAGAAAAGGGCCCTGGCTCCTCGTATTTCAGGCTTTCTCCTAACTAGACACCCTGAGCCTCGGTTTACTTGAGAACCACAGTTTATTGGGGCCTCCCTGTATCCCAGGCACAGGCCAGGGCTTTGACGTGCAGGACCTCATTTAATCCTCACTACAGCCCAGGGGTCTGGGTATTATTATCCGTGTGTTACCAGATGAAAAAGATCTCATTTTCTCAGTGGAGATAGAGAAAACATTCCAAAGCTGCTTTGGGGTTTAATTCACAGAAACCTCAGCATTTAATCTACTAAACCAGAAAGTAATCCCCTCTTTGACTGACTCTGGGAGCCCGGGTCTGCCCACAGTCGTGGGGGGGCATTGGTAGCTCTCGCTTGCACACGTGTGCACCCATACACGTTCCACACACCAAACCCGTCCCAATGATGCCCGCCCTCTAATACTCCCCTCTCCCCCCACCCCCCAAAACCCCTCTC
>NW_007726280.1:369847-379864 GCF_000696425.1 Galeopterus variegatus | reverse complement strand
ACCCCCCAAAACCCCTCTCCCTCCTTTTTGCACACACAGCCAGTGGTCCCCCTCAGGCCACTTGGCAGCCCACAAGCCCCACCCCATGCTACCCCTGGCAGAAGTAATGAGGTCAGACCCATTCCACCCCTCACAAAAACAGTGTCCTCTGACCCAACCTTCTCCCTTTCCCGGTCTCTCATCCATATTAAACCCACAAGATTGGTGTCTCTTTTTTTCCAGGACCCAGGGTCACTAATCTGAAAAACTGGGCTGGACTCAGTTGTAAACTGCTGCCCAGAAGTTATTGGTACCAAAATCCCAGGTAATCCTTTCGTCTTTCAAAGGGACTTTCTCAGGCTATTGTTCAGTCCTAGGCATTGAAGGTAAGAGAGAATATTACTAAAGGTAGGAGGCATGCAGAAATGAGATTGCAATCGGAGGTTAGGTGTGTTTCCTAAATTCTACTATTCCAAGACTCCTGATGTTGGAGAGGAATCAATCTGACAATGACTTATTTTTTAAGCACCGGTCATGTGCAAGGCGCTCTGCCTAAGCGGCTGATCATCTAGCAGGGAATCCGGCACATAGACAATCACAATGACAGGGTGATCTGTGCAGCCCTAAAATCATGTACGTGGTGCAGGAGGGTTGAGGACGAAGGGGTTAAATCTGTCCTGGAGGGTTCACCATGTTTTCTGGGGCAGGCTTTGCAGTACAAATATGAGTGTATTCACATAGCTGATAAAAAGGCTTTCTAGCAGAAGGAACTGTGGGGACAAAGGCCAAAAGGGGCAAAGCAGCACGAAGCATGGGCATCAGAGATCCTGGCATTGCTAGTGTGGATGAGAGAGTGGAAAGAAACAAAAAGATGGTTTTTCCTGGAAATGTGTTTACACCCTAATTTTCTTCAATGGATTCTTGAGCAAACTCCATTTCCCAGCATCCCACTGGAGAGAGAAGGTATAGGAGGAACTGCAGGAGCTTCAGCAAAGAGATGGCTTTTTGATGGGATTGCTACCATGCTCCTAAACCCTCCATGGCTCCCCAGTACTTAGAGAATGGAGTTCACGTGAATGAACAGACTAGGGGCCCCTGCTAAGTTCCCAGCAGCCTCTCTGACTTCTCACCCTTCCCCACACTCTCCTGCCTTCTCCATGGAACCGTTCTTGATTCTTCCCTGCTGGGAGGGCTCCCTCCTTCATCCTTCCTGAAGGTCCCCAGCCCGGTGCCTCTCTTATGACACTTCTATGGTTCTCCCTGTGTAAGAGACCTCTGTGGGAGCCACAGCCCAGCCCAATGAGAATAGCAAATGCTCAGGGGTCTTCACGACCTAGGGGCTTTCATGGAGAAGAGTGGGGCTGAGGCAGTGTGGTACAGCCCTCAAGTCCACAGGCTCTAGAGACAAGGTTCTCAACCCTGGTGAACGCAGGCAATATTGGGGTATAATTTTCAAATATTGATGTCCCTTCTCAATCTCCCAGAGATTCTGACAACTGATATAGAGTGCAATACGACCTAGGGGCTTTCATGGAGAAGAGTGGGGCTGAGGCAGTGTGGTACAGCCCTCAAGTCCAAAGGCTCTAGAGACAAGGTTCTCAACCCTGGTGAACGCAGGCAATATTGGGGTATAATTTTCAAATATTGATGTCCCTTCTCAATCCCCCGGAGATTCTGACAACTGATACAGAGTGCAATATAGACATGGTATTTTTTAAAAGCTCTCCAGATGATGCTAACTACAGCCAGGGTCAAAGCACTGGTCAAAGAGCCAGAAGTGGAGTTCAAATCCCAGCTCCTGTCACTAGCTGGGTGACCTCAGGCAGGCTAAGTCCCCAAGTCTCAATTTCTGAAACTGTAAAAGGAGATGATAAAGCACGTACCTCTGAGGAGTGTTGGAAGGCTTAAATTCAACAATGCACATCAAGCTCTCAGCATAAGTTTGGCATGTGGTAAACACTTAGTGTTAGCTCTCGTTAGTGTCACGTTAGGCAGGCAGTGCTAGATTCAGTGCTGCATTCCCCACAGAGCCCACCACAAAAGAGGCACCTGGGAAGTAAGTGTTTTGTTGGAATCAGTTTAACTGAGCTCCAAAGGCAGCCCGGCCAGAGCCCCGCCCCCAGCTGCCTCCTTCTGAGGCTTCCCTGAGACCTTGCCCTCAGTCCTCAGCAGGCTGGCAGCTTGGGTCCTCTTCCAGCACCCTTTCAAGACCAGCTCAAGTGCAAACAGGTGAGAGCTCAAGGAAACCCCAGGACCCCTCCATCTTCTCCTTCCCCATCTCCCACAGATGACTGCTCTGTCACAGAGCTTCCTGCCCACCCCTAGAGTGTCCCTGGAGAGTTCTCAGGCTGCAATCCCAAGCTTCCCAACCCCTCAAAACTTACCACTCTGGCCAGAGGGGAGCCTAGCAAGGGGATTTGGCCTCTCTCCTACCTCCTGGGCCCTCTGGCCTGGATCAGTTAATAGTAAGATGCTGACCAGCTGAAGAACTGGTTTAGCTGTGCTCATCTCAGCCTTTTCCCAGATCCTGCCAACCCGAAAACCTGCAGTCCAGCACCCTGGAAACTGAGCCTCGCATTTTCCAGGAACGTTGTAAGATGCCTATGGTCCTCTGCTGTTACATTTATCAAGAACTGTAAAGTTCAAGAACATATAAGAGTTACATACGATTGTCAGGAAGTCATTTCATCGTTGTTGCTGATGCTTTATAGCAAAACCCAAAGAAATCTCTATGGGGGAAAAGGAAAGCTTCTTTCCCTCCATCTTTCTGACCAGCAGCTTCTTCATTCCTAAAACCTAATCTTCTAGATGGGGCCACATTTACTAATCAGCAGAATCAATGAGTGGAGTCCTGCCAGACACCTATGCGGCCCTTTCTCATCCGCTAGTGTGGCTTCTTGGCATGATTGGTAGGGGACCAATGGTTTCCCTCTTTAGGGAAGACCCTTCTAATTTTCTCTCTCAGCATTTCTTACATGTGCTACAGCAGTACTATTAATAATGAGGTCCATGAACTACTGTTATTCTGTGAACTGGTTTTCACTGACCTGCTTGAGATAAGGAGCTTGCACCAGAATGTAAATCAACTGTGTCACTAAGTACACTGTTTGGTTCAGCAGACATGGTTCTCATAGCAAGACTTGGTGGTACGGATTTACATTCTGCATGGGATGCTGATCTCATTGCAGATGAGCAGTGGTGTGTGGAAGGCCTGTGTGAGCAGCAGTAGCTCAACTCAAGACATGATCATGCTGGTGGAAAGGTTTGCATCTCAGCTTTGATGGAAGAGGAGAGGTCCCACTGTGCTCCAACCCTGGCTTCCCAGGCTTCTGCAGTGGGAGGCACCAGGTTGCCCCAACTCATAATAGAGCAGTGTTTGCTATTACGCCTTGTGTGTGCCCAACCCCAACAGGCTACCTGGAAGGAGGGGTGATTGGCCAATCAGAATGCAGGCTCAAATACAATCCTCTCTCTCCAATGTCCCTAACTAATTGCATTTGTATTTAAAAATTGATTGATATATAGTGGGTCCAAGGTTACCATGAAAGAACCAACATGTTTCAGGATGATCTACATCAGTCAGAATCCATGCTTGCAGATGGACCCAGGAGAACAAAAACTCAGGAAGTATTCTGAGAGAAAAATCCCACCCAAAATATATATATTGCACAGAGGTATAGGGAGAAAGCCACCAGTTTAGGCAGCCCAGCTGGTCTTGCAGGGACAACAGCACTTGGGTCAGTTATGGCGGTGCATGTTATAGTGATCAACAGTGATGCCTCCTAGCATGGTAGTAACTACAGCAAACTCTCACTGGTATGCTGAGCTTTATACTTTTCACTCCATGGCAGAAAGTTTCGGTTCTAGTTTTTCAGAATGCTTGCTTCAGCACTCACTCTATGTGTGACCCTAAAATGTTGGCAAAACTCAATATCCCCATTTGTGAAATGAGAGGAAAAGTGGAATCACAGACAAGAGATGTAGGCTCCGTGTAGGGAGGAATTTTTAACAAAGGATCCCAAAGGAGATGTCTGGAGCTGTGCTCACCCTGAGACTTCGAAACAGCAGCTGGTTGCCTTCTGAGAAAAAGGTCGGCAAGGAGAGCTGGGGCTCCTGCAATTCCTCCCCAAACCTTTCTGGATGTTGAGATCTCAACAGCCAGAGCTGCAGGGAAAACCCACCAGCCTTTAACCAGACACACATCCCCCACATCTCTGTGGCCTGGCATGGTTCAAGGGGCCCATTTACATGTATGGCTACTCATTTTCACTTATTTTACTCAACTCAGCAACACGCCATGTGTAATGATGTCCAGGTTGCTGAGGGGGCCTGCTGAGCAGCTTCCTGCCTCCACACATTAGCTGGGGGCAGTCAACCACCTCTGGAGGAAAGTGGCTCAGACCTGGGTCCCAATCAGATGACCGGCACCTCCAGCCACCTCCCCCTGCTCCCATCACTCCCCATGTCTCCCATAAGTGTCTAGAGTGAGGGAGAGAGGCAAGGGCATCTTTCTGTCCCCAGTGCCAGCTCTAGTAGTTTCCTAGGGCTGCCATAACAAAGTACCACCAGCTGGGGAGCTTCTGGGAGGCAGAATCCAAAATCAAAGTGTCAGCAGGGCCATGCTCTCTCCAAAAGCTCTATGGGAGAATTATTCCTTGTCTCTTCTAGTTTCTGGTGGCTCCAGGTGCTCCTTGGCTTGTGGCTACATCACTCCCATCTCTGCCTCTGTCTTTGCACGTTCTTCTCCTCTTCTGTCTCTTGTAAGGACAGTTGTCATTGGATCTAGGGCCCACCCAGGAAATCCAGGATGACTTCATTTCAAGATCCTTAACTTAATGACATCTGCAAAGACACTTTTTCCAAATAAGGTTAAATAAGGTCACATTCCCAAGTTCCAAGGATTAAGACATGGACATATTGGGGCTGGGGGAGGGGGGCATCATTCATTCACCATACAAGCTGAACGCCATCAACAGTGCTGCAGCCTGAATGATTGTGTTCCCCCAAAATTCATACGTTCAAGTTCTAACCTTCAAAATATTAGGAGCTGGAGCCTTGGGGAAATGATTTGTGCTCTTAGAAAAGAGACCCCAGAGAGCTCATCTTCCCTTTCCACCACATGAAGACACAGCTAAAAGGTGCCATCTGAGAGCCAGAAAGCTGGTCTCACCAGACAACAAATCTGCCAGCACCTTGGTCTTAGAATTCCCAGCCTCTAGAACTGTGTGAAATCAGTTTCTGTTCTTCCTAAGCCACCCAGTCTATGGTACTTTGTTATAGCAGCCTGGACTGACTTCAGTAAACAGGAAGAACAGCACCTGACTTATAGCAGACACTCAAAAACTGTGGTTGAGTGAAAGATTGGATCTGCTTTGTTCACTTCAAAGACCCTGAGCTAGACCATGGGCCAGCTCCTGAGGACTAAATGAGTAAGATGCAGCCTTGAACTTGAGGAGCTCAAGTCTGGGGGGGACGATAGAATCATACACAGCAGTGCACATCTCAGCTTCCCCTCCCACTACCTGGGCAGCCATGAACCTCAGTCTCCTTTCCCTATCTGTAGAACAAAGAAAATAAGAGTCACGGCCAGGGAGTGAGTATTTCCTTATTTGTGGAGGGGCTTGGCTCAGGCACATAGAGACTGGCTTCCTTCCGCCTCAGAAAAGTGAGTGCATAGTAGTTGCTTGGCCAGGGTCATCCAGGCCATTCTCTTCCCCATCTGCCCCAGCACCCGCTCCAAGCCCCCAAACTGTGGAGGCAGCAAGGCCGGTATGGAGGCTTCTGCACCCCCTGAGCCCACTTGGTCGCAGAGTCAGGGCCCGAGCCTCAGATGCCGTCCGCTCCCGAGTGGGCAGCAGCCTGGGTGGTAATCACAGATTCTAGCGGAGCCTTTGATGCCGCAGCCCGCACGGCGAGCTGGGCACTGTTTGAAGTGCCTGCCTGTGTAATAAGGATTTCTAATTCGCTCGAACCAAAGCAACATTTGCAGTAAAGATCATTTTTGGAATGAAAAATAAATTGTGACTGGAGGGTCTGGGTTTGTTTCAAAAAGGAAGATCACCCACAAGCATTGCACTCTCTAAGAAGCCACACGCTCACACATTTTGAGATGGAGAGCACGCCACTCAGAATTTCAAAGTGCTGTTAATTAAGAGCAGTTTATTAAAATGTCAATCTTTTAAACCAAAACAACTCTCTTCCCTTGCTTGCTGAATGGGCTTCTCAGCCACTCTCCCCACCCCAAATAATCCAGCAGGCAGCTTCACCAGGGCATCCAAAAAAGTGTCTGTCTATATATTGCTCCTCAACGTTGGGGGAGAACTATTCCAAGGACGGCCCCCAGCACCTGTCATGCTGCTGCAGCCTGCTTTCAAGAGACAGGATAGCACAGGGACCAAGTGCGCGGACTCAGGAGCCAGACCACCTAGGCTGCAATCCTAGTCCTGCCTCACCAGCTAGTGACCTTGAGCAAGTAATTAACCATTTTGTGTCTCTGTTTCTTCTTCTATAAGATGGAATGATGATACTCACCCACCTTATAGCTCGTGGTGAAGATTAAATGAGATAATATATGTAAAGCCCTCGGACTGATGCCTAGCACATAGTAAGTACTTAAATGGACGTTAGCACTGTTCTTTCCCAAAGTGCCCATGAGCAGGCACTGAGTCTCACTTCTTTCTTCAAAGATCTGTCTCTTCCAAGGCAGGAAATGAGCCCTCTTCAGCTGTGCAACTCCAGCAATCTAGGTCGAGCACACAGCGAGTGAAGAGTAAGTGTCTGTTGAGTAAGTCAACGCGTCAGGAAATGCATGAATGCATGCAGCACGTCCACACATGTTTGGCAAGCAGGGCAAGGTGAGCTGCCCTGCAGGAATTTGTGATCTAAGAGCTGCCAAAACTGGGGCTGTTTGGTGGCCCCCAGTGACCCTGCCTCCTGGTGTTCACGCCCTCGTGTAATCCCCTCCCTGTGAGTGAGTGTAGGCTGGGCCTAAGACATGATCCTAATGAACAGAACACAGCCAACGTGATGGGAAGTCACTTCCATGCTTAAGTTATAAAGTCTGTGACTTTGTGTCTCTGGCCCTGTCTTGCCTTCTTGGCCTGCTGGCTTTGTTGAAGCAAGCTGCCATGCTGGGGAGGCCATGTGGCAAAGAACTAGGGCAGCCTCCAGCCAGCAGCCAGCAGCCATGTGAGACCGCTTGGAGCTGACCCGTCAGTTGAGCCTTGAGATGACCAAGGCCAATACCTTGACCACAGCCTGGGAGGGACCCTGAAGCTGAGGACCCAGTTAAACTCGACCCAGACTCCTGATCTACAGAAACTGTGAGATAATTAATGTATTGTTCCAAGCCACTGGGTTTTTGGGCGACTATGCAGCAATAAATACATGCTGTAAGGGAAAGGCAGAATCTGGTGGTGGGTGGGGGGCAAGCTACTTCCACCTTGCCTGGGATCATCTACCTTACAGCTTGCTCTCTCCAGCAGTCATCAGAGCCATGTTCCAGCCCAAGGGACTGCCAGGAGAACAAGCATCCGGTCAGGTCAGGCAGGCCTGAATTTGTGTCCCAGTTCTGCTGCTCTCTGGTGTGTAACTTTGGGAGAGTTCCTTCATCTCTCCAAGTCTCCATCTCATCTCCTGGAAAGAGGATCAACAGACCTATCTCATGGGTGTGTTGAAGAGATTGCGATCGTGTATGTGAAAATGTCCAGCAGAGCCTTCCAGACCTTTCATAGTAGAAGCAGTGGGGGAGACCTGTGCCCTCACTCTGATGGCCACCTGAGGCCCCCAGGTGTCCCTCCAGCGAGTCAACATATATTCTTGAAGCACCTACTATGTGCCAGGCCCAGTAAACAAAACAGCAGTATACAAAACAGCACAGTCACTGAGCACTCCCCGCAGAGTCTACTCTTTAGTGCAGAGACAGACGTGGAACTAGTAAGGGCAGGAGAGGTTCGACAGCATAGTCCAGGGGCTCTGGAAGGGAAGACGGGGTGTGGGGGCATGGGCTGGCATGGGTAGGGGAGGCAGAGAAGGCTCCCTGTAGAAGATTAAGCTCCACACTAAAGGGTTACTGGCCTTAGCTGCGTGAAGAAGATGACTAGCAGGGCAAGTTCTTATTTAAGAATGATTCAGCCTATACTATGTGCCAGACACTGTTCTAGGTACTGAGGATACAATGTTAATGAAAACAGATGAATTTTCTGCCGCAGGAAGCTAGCTTTTATACTCTAATGGAGGAATTATCTTTTTCAAATACAATAAAAAAAAAACTTAGGAAAGTCCTCGAAGGGTGACATTTGAACTGAAACCTCAACAATGTGAAAGAATGAAGCATCTGAAGATCTGGGGGAATGGAATCCCTGCAGGGGACACAGCAAGTGGAACAATCCTGAGACAAGAAAGCTGTGGTATCTAGAACCAGCAAGAAGGCCCGTGGGCAGCCGTGGAGCAGGCAAGGAGGAACTGGCCAGAAGTAAGGTCAGGGAGGCGGACAGGGGAGATCCTGCAGGGCCTTCTGGGCCATGCACAGGTGTTTGGACTTTTTATCCCAGACCCAACAGGAGCTGCTGAAGGGTCATGAGCAGTACGTTTCGAGCTTTGGAAACACACTTATAGAGAATGAGCCAGGGCAGGCGGTCAGGGAGGAAGCCACTGCAGGAACACGGGTGTGTGAGGGAGGTGGCATTAGGGGCATGGAGATGAGGGCTGGCTTCCAGAGCCTGGGCTCCCCACCAGCCCCGCCTCACCTGGCCAGCACCACCCCCCAAGGTGGAGTCCACGCCTCTGACCAAGTCCCCTGCCTATAGGACTTTTCTTATAGAGAGTCCCTTCCCAGATGGGCAGGGGGAACACCAGGAATCTCTCCAGACCTTCTTCACAGGACCCACCCCCGTCACAGACCTTCCATCAGAAGTCTTCACGTAAAGGATAGTAGCACAGGCTCTGGACACAAACTGCCAGAGTTCAACTGCTAGCTCTGCCATTTAATAGCTATGGGATACTGGGCAAGTTGCTCAACCTCTCTGTGCTTCAGTGCCCTCAACAGTCAGATGGGCCCAGTAACGCGGACATCACAGGGCTGTCACGCAGATTAAACGAGTTCAAGTGCTAGCGCCCTGGCACCCATGAGAACTCCACAGTGTTGGTGATTACAGGATTAAAGAGCCCACAGGCTGCACGTCTGTGGTCTTTGTGACCTCCTCCTCATCATCGAAATTCAAATCCCCAGGGTATAGAACAACAAATGACAAATGATGTCTCCCCACACCCAGTGTCTCCACCCAGTCTGACCTGACTTAACAGGTCCCCCAAGGAACCCAAGGCCTTCTTGCCTGCTCCACCCTGCAGCGAGCCCAGTGCACCCCCACCCAGGTGTGCCTTGGAGCCGCTCCCACAACACAGCACGCTGCAGGCTGATGGGCCAGCATGCCGGGCACACGCAGTGTCGGTCCTGACGGCGGGGTCTAGGGAGGGCTGAAACTGTCCCACCCATCATCAACGCATCCCAACTCCCACCCAGAATGAATAAATACATGAGTGAATGAACAGAGGAAGGAATGAGTGAGTCTTCACCAGTGTGTGAGTTTCTTTTAGTGCATTCGTTCATTCATTCAACAAACATGTCTTCTGAGTGCATCTTCCCCGTGAGCTGCTCAAGCTCCAGACTCCCTCACTCTGTCGGAGGCTCGTCTCCACATACTGCAGGTGTCCTTGCCCTTTGGCTGCAGGAGACCAGAGGGCGAGATCAGAGAGAGACCCCTGCCCTGCTGGGCTGCAACTTGGCCATGGCTCTGCTCTGTCCAGCAGTATTCTGGGGTCTGCTCTCTCTCAGGTGGGGGTAGTAAGCACCCCACCATTGCCAGCCCTGGCTGGTTTCCTTTAGCCATGCATATAGTTTATACAAGTCTCTTTATTAAATTCTCTTCAATACTCCCCCATCCCCTGCTCAGGTGCCGTGCGTCACTTGGTTCCTGCAGGTCCCTGAGCTATACAGCATGCTCTATGCCAGCCACTCTTCTAGGCACAAAAGCGGGGGGG
>NW_007726280.1:364134-368847 GCF_000696425.1 Galeopterus variegatus | reverse complement strand
GGGGGGGAGGGGCGGGGAGGGCATGTATTTCTGCCCTCAGAAAACTTAAAATTTTAGTAGAAAGAGACTAATAAGAAATGTGATCTGTAAGTAAAATACATAACCTATTAGATAGTGGTCCATGCTAAGAGAAGGAGGGTGGTGGGAGTTGTCGCGGAGTGAGGGCAGGTTGCCATCATAGACAGGGAGGCAAGGGAGGCCTCACTGAGAGTATGACATGGGGGCATCAGCTGAGGGGAAAGATGTGCAAAGGCTCTGAGGCAGGGATGTATCCTCCTTGACCAAGGAACAAAGAGGAAACACAACCTAGACTTTTCTCTCTTACAAGACCTGGCTCCTGGTGGGCTTTAGTGAATGTTGTTGTTGAGAGGGAGAGAGGGGGGAGGGTGAGCAGGAGGGAGAGAGGGGGCTGTGGGGGCAGAGGCAGCACCTGCTGGGCAATGCTCTGGTCACCGATCACCGTGGCAAGCACAGGAGCCTCCCTCAGGCCCTAACCTATCAAGTGCCAGGCTCTGCTTCTTGTGCCTCACACATCACGGGCTCAGTTTATCCCCAGGTGTGGGACCCACCCCCTACCGCTAATTAACTCCCACTATGGCCCTCTCTTCTGAGTGCTGCCCTTGGGGGAAGCTCCCTACCTCCTGGATTGTACAACCACAGTCAAGAGAGCCAGCTCCCAAGGTTCCCTGTGCCCCCTGGCAGCCCTGGGCTGGGGAGAAGCCCACCACCCAGAGGGGCCCTAGTCCCCCACCTGGGGCCTGCTCTGCTCCCCAGCCCACTGCCCCAGGGTCTCATTGGCTGAGCACAGGCAAGACCAGGCCCCCCCTGGAGCAGAAGGGGCAGGAGCGGAAGGGAGGGCCTGCAGAGGGCAGCCCTGCCCTGTGCCCTGGGGAGCCTTTCCCTGGGGAGTCTCTCTCCCTTTGTGATTGTTTCCCAGGCTCCCTGGAGCCAGAGGAGGATGGAATGTTCTTATCGCTTCCCAGAGGGAAGGCTTTCTTCTTCTTTCACAAAAATGTTAAGCTTCATAATCCGATAGGGAACCTGGACAGGCTGCAGCTGGCGGCCTGGGTCCCACTTCTGGGAACTGTGGGGAGAGGGAGGGAGGGGATGAGTCCTGTTGAGCAAGATGGGGGAGGGTGACTAGGGATGCAAGCAGGGGACTGCAGACCCTCCCCATAACAAAAGGGAAACCTTAGTGATAGACTTCAGACCCCAAGACTGCGGACATGCGCTTCCCCCACCCACCCCCACCCCCACCCCCGTATTGAGAAGAGGGAGGATCCCAGCTGGGGCAGAGTGGGTCCTACAACCTCCAGGTGCTGGCCTGTTCGCACACCCATGGACAGCAGGCTCGCTCTGCAGGGCAGGCGGTTCTGTCTCTTGCGGGAAGCTCTGAGTCTGACAATGTCCTTTGTCACAGAAATGAAATCACAGGTCACTCCAGCTTCTCAGGACAGAGGTCTGCAGAGGACAGACAGGACAGGTGGCCTTCATGGGGCTGGCCTCCTCCAAAAGCCTGGGGTCTGTGAAGCTAGGACTCTGCAATTTGCTAGCAGAAGGCCCACCTCCTGAAGTGGGACTCAGAAATGTTAGAGCTGACTCACGTCTCCTGGGGAAGCAGCCAGCTAGGCACTGACTGACCAGCAGTTTCTGACACATACACCCTCTTCCACCCTGCCCCAGGGACCGTGACACTCCCAGCCTGGCCTCTGGAACTGTAAATGCCATGCAGACCATGAGCTCTGGGAGGCCAACAGGCCCAGACACTTCCTGGGGCCTCCCCAGGAGAAGCAGCCCCCGCCACCCCGCACCAGGTCAGTCGGGTGAGGGAAGAGGGAGTGGCAGAGGGACCCAGGCCAGGATCCTGGAGCCAGTGTGCCCTTTCTCTTCCTCTTCACCTCCTTCTGTAGTGGGCAACCTTGGCTGGCGATCCCTGTCCTTGCCAGCTACTAATTTCAGGAACAATTGTGCTAAACAGACAAGAATAGCTGCTTTGGTCCAGCTTCCATCTCTGTGCCTGGCTGCTCAGTCTGGGCTAGCACACCTCTCGGGACAGGGAGCTCACCACCCCCGGACAGCACATCCTAAGGCTGGATATTATAGAGTCTTTCCCTTTTTAACCAAAATCTGGTGTGAAACAATGCAGACTCTAATGTAAGCTGGCTTTTTGAAATCAAAACTGTATTGTAGACATCTTTCCCCAGACAGATTCATTTCATCCTTAGATATATGTGTAAATACATTTATGTTTATAGATTTTTAAAAACTTAATGAGGATTACCTGAGTGGGTTCTATGTAAGGAGGCTCTTCACTCTTTCATTGATAGATTTATATATTGTTTGAATTTTTATAAAACGAGCATTACTTTTATAATAAATAAGGACATTTACATTCTAAAATTAAAAATAATACATTGTTTTAAAAAAAGTCCTCGGTGTGGTGGGGCAGTGGGATAAACTGAGGGAAAAGACGGTATTTACTGGGGACTGGGAGAGAGATGAGTATGGAATAGAATACACCTGATGTGCGCCCAGCCCATGTTCCCACTTCCCCAGACACAGGCGACACATTCCCAGCCAGAGCATGCCCTCTGCTAAGGTCAGTCAGTTTGAGGGAAGGACCCACCCTGGTTATAGGGCACTGAACAACAGGCAGGGTCAAAGTCAAGCTAAGAGGCTAACAGCCATGCTCCATGTGACTCCTGTCTGTGCTAGCTATCTCTGGGAAAGACAAATGCTCATCAGGTCCAGACATGCTGTTGTCAGCGCAAACTGGAGAGGGAGCAGCTGCACGCAGGTCAGCAGACTTTGAGACCCACCTCCTCTGCCTTTGCTCACAGGACAGACCCCGTAGACACCCCAAGCTATGGGACTGAGCACAGGAGAGATTGGAGGTGCTCAAGCTCTCAAATTAAAAAAAAAAAAATTAAAAAATTAAAAGAGGAGAAGAGTGCAGAGTATGGGGATCTAACCTCTTTCCCTGGGAGGAGGGTGGCTTCCAAAGTAAAGGAGTTGAGGACACCTGATTGCAGGTCCTGACAGAGGGAGCTGTGCAGATACAAGGAGAAGTTGAGGTGGGGGGGGGAAGGGGACAGCTGGGTATCCTGGTTTTATCTGTCCCTGACTGTAGGAGACAAGAAGAAAGATCCCTTTTGAGAGGGACTCTGTACACCCCTGCAGTGGTCATTTGTCACCTTCGAGCATCACCCCTATATCTGGGGAGTTCCTGCTTGGAGAACTGCTTAGAGGCAGAGGCTACCGCTTTCTGTGGAAGCCAGATCTCCACTCTCCCCACTTTCTTGCAGCCAAACCTCAAGTCCGTGACCTCACTCTGATGACCCAACTCACCCACATCAAACTGAGTTGAAAGCAAATGATGCCACAGAACAGACACTGCCCGGAAGCCATTCCAGTGACGCAGAAGCCACCACGTGGAGCTCCAGAACAGCTGAGGGTAAGGTTCTGGGACATCTACATGGAGATCCAACATGGTGGTGACATATGCCGACTGCGGAGTCAGAGCCCTGCAGTGACAGCGTAGGCGCTCTCCCTGCCCGCCAATGCTGGAAAGTGGTCTTGGATATTGTTCCTAGCAATGGGGCCTCCAGGCCAGGAGTGCTAGCCCTCCAGAGATTCTGTGAGTTCCCCCACACCCTTTAAGTAAATTTCCAGTTCATCCAAATTAGCCATTGGTTTCTGTTTGCAAGGCAGAAGCCAGACCTGAATCAAAGGCCTATGTGTGCTTGTCAGAGGAGGGAAAGGGAAAGGAAGGCAGGAGGGTCTCGAGAAGGGACAGTAACTGCTCCAAGCCACCCACGGGCCTCACAGCCCATGGAGTACTAAGCTCTGTCCATCACTTGACAGCATTCACAGAGAAGTCTCCTCCCCACCCCCAGGAAACACAACGGCTCATTCCTGAGGTGCATGTGCAGATGGCACAGACCCCAGGTTGTGCAGGCCCAGGATGAGCTAATTACCCCAGAGCCACCCACCATGTGTCTGCAACGCTCTCACCAACCTAGCCTTGCTGCATGACCCCAGGAGGTGCACTCATAGTGCATTCTAGAAGAACAGTGCCTAAACTCCAGGTGACAGGATTCCAGGAGCTGTGTGACACAAGGCGGTGGCCCTGGTTGTCAGGGGGCAGTGGAGAAAATAGTTCTGAGTTGAAACCCCTGGAGCTCTAAGAAGTACATACTAGATGGGAACATGAAGGGACTTTTCTATAATCAGAGCCTCCCTGCCCTCCCGCAGCTTCTCGCCTTTCAGTGTCCTCACCTCTGGGTCCTGTCCCAGATGTCACAGCCCAAGAGTCCCCCTGCCTCCCTTGGCCTGGCTGCCCACTCCTCACACATACTCGTTCCCTTGTGCCTCCAGAACATCTGCTTGCAAGCTCCCGTTTCAAGGCCAGCATTGGAAGGCGGCTAATGGGGGAGCTGTGGGGGAGCCCACCCATGCCGGGAGAGCACATCCCCGTCTCTCTGCAGGTTGGCCCGCCGTGCGATCCTATCAGCAGCTCCTCACACTTGCTCACTGGAGCCAACACAAACAGAGCCACGGAGCCACCCCCAGGCCGGGCCTCCGAGAAGACACACACCTCCGTCCCACCCTCCTGGGCAGCTACACCGGAGCCAGGAGCCAGATATCAGGCTGCAGCTGGCCAGACTCCTGGCCGTGCCCGCTGCCCCGCGCTGGGCCCGCAGCCCAGCCTCC
>NW_007726280.1:348945-364124 GCF_000696425.1 Galeopterus variegatus | reverse complement strand
ACCCACCCCCACCACCACCCCCGTATTGAGAAGAGGGAGGATCCCAGCTGGGGCAGAGTGGGTCCTACAACCTCCAGGTGCTGGCCTGTTCGCACACCCATGGACAGCAGGCTCGCTCTGCAGGGCAGGCGGTTCTGTCTCTTGCGGGAAGCTCTGAGTCTGACAATGTCCTTTGTCACAGAAATGAAATCACAGGTCACTCCAGCTTCTCAGGACAGAGGTCTGCAGAGGACAGACAGGACAGGTGGCCTTCATGGGGCTGGCCTCCTCCAAAAGCCTGGGGTCTGTGAAGCTAGGACTCTGCAATTTGCTAGCAGAAGGCCCACCTCCTGAAGTGGGACTCAGAAATGTTAGAGCTGACTCACGTCTCCTGGGGAAGCAGCCAGCTAGGCACTGACTGACCAGCAGTTTCTGACACATACACCCTCTTCCACCCTGCCCCAGGGACCGTGACACTCCCAGCCTGGCCTCTGGAACTGTAAATGCCATGCAGACCATGAGCTCTGGGAGGCCAACAGGCCCAGACACTTCCTGGGGCCTCCCCAGGAGAAGCAGCCCCCGCCACCCCGCACCAGGTCAGTCGGGTGAGGGAAGAGGGAGTGGCAGAGGGACCCAGGCCAGGATCCTGGAGCCAGTGTGCCCTTTCTCTTCCTCTTCACCTCCTTCTGTAGTGGGCAACCTTGGCTGGCGATCCCTGTCCTTGCCAGCTACTAATTTCAGGAACAATTGTGCTAAACAGACAAGAATAGCTGCTTTGGTCCAGCTTCCATCTCTGTGCCTGGCTGCTCAGTCTGGGCTAGCACACCTCTCGGGACAGGGAGCTCACCACCCCCGGACAGCACATCCTAAGGCTGGATATTATAGAGTCTTTCCCTTTTTAACCAAAATCTGGTGTGAAACAATGCAGACTCTAATGTAAGCTGGCTTTTTGAAATCAAAACTGTATTGTAGACATCTTTCCCCAGACAGATTCATTTCATCCTTAGATATATGTGTAAATACATTTATGTTTATAGATTTTTAAAAACTTAATGAGGATTACCTGAGTGGGTTCTATGTAAGGAGGCTCTTCACTCTTTCATTGATAGATTTATATATTGTTTGAATTTTTATAAAACAAGCATTACTTTTATAATAAATAAGGACATTTACATTCTAAAATTAAAAATAATACATTGTTTTAAAAAAAGTCCTCGGTGTGGTGGGGCAGTGGGATAACTGAGGGAAAAGACGGTATTTACTGGGGACTGGGAGAGAGATGAGTATGGAATAGAATACACCTGATGTGCGCCCAGCCCATGTTCCCACTTCCCCAGACACAGGCGACACATTCCCAGCCAGAGCATGCCCTCTGCTAAGGTCAGTCAGTTTGAGGGAAGGACCCACCCTGGTTATAGGGCACTGAACAACAGGCAGGGTCAAAGTCAAGCTAAGAGGCTAACAGCCATGCTCCATGTGACTCCTGTCTGTGCTAGCTATCTCTGGGAAAGACAAATGCTCATCAGGTCCAGACATGCTGTTGTCAGCGCAAACTGGAGAGGGAGCAGCTGCACGCAGGTCAGCAGACTTTGAGACCCACCTCCTCTGCCTTTGCTCACAGGACAGACCCCGTAGACACCCCAAGCTATGGGACTGAGCACAGGAGAGATTGGAGGTGCTCAAGCTCTCAAATTAAAAAAAAAAAAATTAAAAAATTAAAAGAGGAGAAGAGTGCAGAGTATGGGGATCTAACCTCTTTCCCTGGGAGGAGGGTGGCTTCCAAAGTAAAGGAGTTGAGGACACCTGATTGCAGGTCCTGACAGAGGGAGCTGTGCAGATACAAGGAGAAGTTGAGGTGGGGGGGGGAAGGGGACAGCTGGGTATCCTGGTTTTATCTGTCCCTGACTGTAGGAGACAAGAAGAAAGATCCCTTTTGAGAGGGACTCTGTACACCCCTGCAGTGGTCATTTGTCACCTTCGAGCATCACCCCTATATCTGGGGAGTTCCTGCTTGGAGAACTGCTTAGAGGCAGAGGCTACCGCTTTCTGTGGAAGCCAGATCTCCACTCTCCCCACTTTCTTGCAGCCAAACCTCAAGTCCGTGACCTCACTCTGATGACCCAACTCACCCACATCAAACTGAGTTGAAAGCAAATGATGCCACAGAACAGACACTGCCCGGAAGCCATTCCAGTGACGCAGAAGCCACCACGTGGAGCTCCAGAACAGCTGAGGGTAAGGGCCGCGGGCCGCGCCAGGCAGTGGGCCCCGAGCGCAGCCTGTTAGCACCACCAGCCTCCCGCCTGCCCGGCCCCCGGGGCCGCCTTGGCAGGGAGCAGGGTGAGTGGGCGGCAGTGTCCTGACTCACAAAGCTCCCAAGACCTCCATGTTTGCTCCAGGACCCTTTCCATGTGGCAACGTGAAACCCAAGCATTCAGGCCAGAAACAGAACGTTTTGAACAATTTGAGGGGAAAAAATGATTTGGACCAATTTTAAGACATCTGAGAGCTCAAGGGGAAAATCACAGCCACCTCTCAGGCACTATTGTGTGTCCACGCCAAACCCAAATGGCTTGGACTGAGTGGCATGAAGGCTGAGAGTCCCCACACCCCTGCATCAGAGGACTGGCCTGGCGCCCGGGACATGGTCCTCTGGGCCACTGGGCACATTCTCTCCTCTGTGACTCCACACAGCCCACTCCTTTTCTGGACTCCCATTGTGTGCGGTTGATGCTCAGTGGCAACACTCACAAGCAAAATCCATCTCTTGCCCCTTAGAACTCAGCTCAGACATTGCTTCCTCTTAAAACTTCTCTGGCCCCTCCAAGATACCTTGCTGACACACTAATCATGCCGCACGCTCCTCAGGGCTAACGTCTACTGAGCCCTCACCAGGCACTGGGGTCTGAGCAAGGAGCTTCAAATTGGTCTCCCCGTTTAAAGACATCACTCACGTCATAGATGGGGACTCCAAATTCAAAGAATTTAAGTCACTTACCCAAGTCACAGGTCAGAGGAAGAGCCAGAGGCTGTGATCTTAACCATTTCACAACAAGGAATTCTCTGGAGGGGACCAGGGAAGGGAGGTACCAGCTCTGCTCAGGGAGGAGTCGGGAAGGGCAGGATGGAAAGTGGAACATGGAACCAGGTATGAGAGGATGCAGACATGGTCCCCAGGTAAATAGGCAGGGAGGAGCATTCCCAGTGGAAAGCAGAATGTGTGC
Organism: Galeopterus variegatus; assembly: GCF_000696425.1. Taxonomy (NCBI): domain Eukaryota; kingdom Metazoa; phylum Chordata; class Mammalia; order Dermoptera; family Cynocephalidae; genus Galeopterus; species Galeopterus variegatus. The sequence goes on along the minus strand of NW_007726280.1, from coordinate 360,921 downwards.
AAAAGCCTAGAAAGGAGACATAGCGGGGGAATGGGCTCTGGATTCCTGCATGTGGCGTATGAGAGAAAGACCAAGTGACTGGGCTGGAAAGTCAGGCCAGACTCTGGCTGCACCCCTCACACGCCCTCCACCACACGCACACAGAGCTGCAGGGACCCAGTCTTTGCTCTCCAGTGAAGAAGAGCCTTGGGGGACACAGGAGGGGATTTTGAGTGGTCAGATCTGACCTGAGACCCATTTCTCAGGGACCCTGTGGAGTCAGGGACAGTCCCAGGATAGTCACAAGAGCCACAAGAGCAATGCTGACTGCCTAAGTGGACTCAAGGGATACATCTGGGAAGTGTTCAGGAGGCACAATTTTTTAAAAAATACATTGTCTGGTTTCTATGACATTTGATCATATTTAATTGGACTAAACTTATTGTTTCGTTTTGATCTTTCCCCCTTTTACAAAAGTTATTTGTGCTTATAACTTTTTAAAAAATACATTGTCTGGTTTCTATGACATTTGATCATATTTAATTGGACTAAACTTTTTGTTTCGTTTTGATCTTTCCCCCTTTTACAAAAGTTATTTGTGCTTATAATAAAAAAATAAAAATAAAAAACTCAGAAAGTATATGAAGTAAAATTGGAAGTCACCTCCTCTGTACCCCAAACCACTCCCCTGCCTAGAGGTCATCACTGTAATAGATTTGGCCCTTCCTCAACTTTCTATTTACTCAAAAATATATGTGACTATGTGCAGGTATAGGATGTTCTTCTTAGGGGCTATACATATTCTTCTGCATCTTGCTCTTTTTCTCACTCAGTAATATATGCTGAGCATCACTGTTCAACCATTCAATAAATATTCACTGGGATCCTACTGCATGGACAGGGAAGGTCAGTTCCTGGCATGGCAGCTTCCATAGCCTGAGGGGGACAGGCAGTGAGAAGGAAGTCACTGAATAATTAGACTGTGATCCAGCCCGGGATGGGTGCTATGTGAGAGAAAAATGGGTGCACTGACTTCACACGTGGGTGAGGGGAGCCCTCTCTCGAAGGAGACATTTAATCTGAGACCTAAAATGTAAGAGCCAGAGGAAAAGCATCGAGACAGAGGGAGCAGCCTGTGCCAAGGGCCTGCAGCAGAGCGAGCAGGAGCTGGATGAGCTCAGGCACTGTCAGGAGCCCAGTGTGGAAAGGGCTTGGTGAGCGAGGCCAAGAGAGGCAGGTGAGGAGGCCGGGGACGTGCACCAGGCCTATAGGTCAAGGTAATGAACTTGGATCTTGTTCTAAGAACAATGAGTGGGGTTTAGGTAGGAGAATGATATCATCTGACTTCTGTTTTAAAAAGATCCCTCTGCTACTGTTTAGGGAATGGATTCCAGGGGAAGAAGAGGGGAGGCAGGGAAACCACCCAGGAGGCAGGATAGGCAAAGTAACGTCCCCCTCTCTGAGATGTCCACATCCTCATCCCCAGAACCCGTAAGTGTGTTAGGTTACATGGCAAAGGGGATGTAAGAGGGAATAAAGGGAATGCAAATGGAATTAAGGTGACTAATCAGCTGACCTTAAAATAAGCCGACTATCCTGGATTATCTGGATGGGCCCAATGTAATCACAAGGATCCTAAAAATGGAAAAGGAAGGCAGAAAAGGAGGTCAGAGAGATGCAATACGAGAAAGACTGAGCCCCCTCATTGCCGAATCTGAAGACAGGGAAAGGGGCCATGAGCTGAGGCCCTCAGGAGACCACGAGAAGCTGGAAAGGGGAAGGCAACGATCCCCGCCAGCCTCCAGGAAGGAACGCAGCCCTGCTGGCAGCTTGATTTTAGCTCAGGGAGGCCAGTGTCACACTTCTGAACTACAAAGCAAGGAAGTAATGAATTTTTGTCATTTTAGACCACCAAGTTTTTGGTAATTTGTTACAGCACCAAATGGAAAACTAGTACAACGATCCCCGCCAGCCTCCAGGAAGGAACGCAGCCCTGCTGGCAGCTTGATTTTAGCTCAGTGAGGCCAGTGTCACACTTCTCAACTACAAAGCAAGGAAGTAATGAATTTTTGTCATTTTAGACCACCAAGTTTTTGGTAATTTGTTACAGCACCAAATGGAAAACTAGTATAGGAGGCTAATGCAAGAGACGGAGTGAGAGACACTAGGGCTTGGGCTGGGAAGGTGAGTGTATCGGTTCATTTTCTGCCACTTGTAACAGAATACCTGAAACTGGGTAGTGTTTAAGAAAACAAAATTTACTTCCTACAGTTTTGGAAGTTAAGAAGTCCACAATCCAGGAGGCACATTGGTGAGGGCCTTCTCCTGAGTGGGCACTCTCTGCAGGGTCCCGTGGCAGCCAGGGTATCACAGACAGAGAGCATGGCATGAGCAAGACAGCTAGTCTCACTTGCTCTCCTTATAAAGCCATTAGACCCACACCCATGACCTCCTATTAAACCATCAACCCACGACTCCAGGAAAAGACCAATCCATTCATGAGGGTCCTCACGATCCAGTCACCTCTTAAAGGCCACATCTTCCACCACCACATGGGGGGTTAAGTTCCGACATGAGCCTGGGGTCGAGGGGGACATTCAAACTGCAACTGTGAGAAAGAAGTAGACAGATCAACTTTGGTACCTACAATGACAGAGAGAGAGAGACTCATGCGGGGAGACGTGGGGATCAATTGGATGCAGAGGCTGAGGGAAGGGAAGGAGTCCTGGGTGACCCTGATTTGGGGACGGATGAGTACACGCTGGCGGTACTTCACTCAGCAAGCCTTGTGAGGACAGGGACTTGGCGTCATTCACTGTTATCTCCCCAGCACCCAAAAGAATGCCTGAGACATAGCAGGATGATCTGGATGGGCCCAATGTCTGTTGAATGAGTTCATCAAATAAATAAAAGAGAGAATCTGGGAAGCCCAGGTTTGGGGAAAAGAGTTCAAAGTTCAGCACTACCTCTCCACGAGGCTCTGTGGTCCACCACAGCCATACAGGAAGATGTGTCAGGAGCCTGAACACAGTGCTGGGTGGGAAGGACGAGGCCGCGGTGGAGCAGCCCACGGCCGCCCCTGCACCGGGGGGCTGGTGCAGAGAGTGCGGCCAGCCCCAGGTCCCCGAGGCGGGTGAGGCAGACAGGAGGCGGCTCAGTGCTGACATTACCCACTAATAAGAGGTCCTTATCACCGGGATGGAGCCGGGTGCTCTACTTAATTCAGGGGAAAGCTACTCTCTGGGAAGCAGGTGCCAATTTGCAGCAATCACAATAAGAAACATCCTCTCTCTGGCTGATGCACACCAACAAGGTAATAGGGCATTGTGCACCGGGAGAGATCAAAAGGATTTTTTTCCAAGCCCACAGTGGGCACTTAATCCATCTTTTGCGCTTTCTCTCTCCCTCCATTACAGCCTGTGGATGTACTATTTACAGGACCTGCATTAGCTGCCTTTTCAGATATCGCACTTCCTCAAAACCACTTCAGAAGGAAAGTGAATTAGAAATGAATTTGAGACGTGTGCGGTGTCTCTCACAGCCTCCTCCCTGCCCCCAGCCATCAGCACCTTCCTGCCTGTGCCTGTGGGAGCCCAGGCCCGCACCCTCTCTGCAGCAGGTGACACCTGTCCTCCAAAGACTGTGGACACGGTGAGTCTCACCCATGGGGCTGGTGAGGGAGCACCAAACAAGGCTGAGGGCAGGAAGAGGGCAGAGTGTGGGTAAGGAGGCCAGAGCAGGCCATGTCTAGACTTGGCAAAGGCCGGGAAGTGAGGCTCAGACAAAGCAGCACATCTGGGAAGTGGACACTGGGGAGGAGGTCATTGTGGACAGCCCCTGCCCTCTGTAGGGCCTCCTGCCAGGGCCAGAGACCCAAACTTCCAAATGGAACTTCCCACTTTTCACTTCCCCACAGCCTCAAGCCTCCCTTGGTGCCTACCCGCCTCCAGGGAGCCTAGGTGCCGTGACTAGTTTAAGGCAGCTGCCCGGTCCCCGTGTTGATGGAGCTCTAGGGCCGCTTCCCAATCTTGCTTCTCCCCTGACTCCCTCTGCTCTTTCTCCAGACACCTCCAGGAATGCCACCATCCCTCCCTGATGCACAGGCATCTTCCAGGTGTGAGATTCCTTGAAGAGTGGGGGGGAGGCAGGAATGTGGGAGTTCTCTGTCTCCGAGTTGGAGAAAGTTTCAATACAGGAGAGTGTCCAGTCCAGACTCCTTTTACAGATGAAAAAAATGTGTAAGCTAAGTGATTTGCCTGGAGTCCCTAAAACTGGGACTAGGACCTGACATTTCTGACCAATGACCAAATGCTTTTATCTCCATTTCATAAGTTTAACATGTAGGCGGGACACCTGGAAAGACATGCGGGCTTCACCTGGCCTGACGTTTTGGACCAGAATCCACCCCAGATCCAGCTCCATTTTATTGGGATTTGCCCAAGAAGTTTGAATGTGAATGAACTATTCAACCAGCTCAAGGCACACTCCAGGCGACTGGGCCTCCTTTCCTGACTGCTGAGCTGGTGTCTGTGGGAGGCAGTCTATAGGGGCTTCCAGTGGTCCCTGCCTGCAGGGGTGCATGACCCTGTGTAATCCCCTCCCCTTGAGTGTGGGTGGGCTGGACCGAGCCACTCCCTTCTCACAAACAGAATATGGCAAAAGTGATAGGATGTCACTCTAAGATGAGGTGACAGAAGATTCTTACTGTGTCTTGCTCCCCCTCACCACCATCCCCTCTGAGGGAAGCCAGAAGCACGTTGAGAGCCTTCCCCTGGAGAGGCTCCTTGGCAGGGAACAGATGTCTCTGGCCCACAGCCAGCAAGGACCTGAGGTCTGTCAACCACCACATGAGTGAGCCCGGAAGCAGATCCTACCCAACCCAAGCTTGAGGTGACCCCAGCGGAACCCCAGTAGCATTCTTGTGAGAGACCTTGGGACCCTGCAAGGACACACTAAGCTGTGCCTGGTTTCCTGACCTGCAGAAACTGTGTGATAATAAATGCTTTGGGGTAAGTGCAGCAGAAGCGCATACAGGGCCCTTTCTGGAAGGGTACCTTTCACCAAGCCAGGGCGAGGGGCAGCTGAGAGACTGGAACACTCTGGTATTGGACTTATGCCAGGAGACTAGGTTCCATTTTTGGCCCTGCCATTGACCCACTATATGTCTTGGGCAAGACCCTAATCATTTAGGGGCTTTATTTCCCCCACTGTACACTGGGGAGGTCTCTGTGATGGTTCTAGTTGTATGCGGCTCAAGAACCAGGAGAGAGAAGCTGTGGGTCCATGACGGCTGCTGCTGGTCAGGAGAAGGGGATGAAAGGGACAGGCTGCTTGGCCCTCACCATCCCTTCTGCTCTCTCCCCCAGACCGAACCCCATGGCGCATGGCCTCAGTGATGCCCTCTGACCTCAGAGGCCCGGCGTCTGCAGACCCAGCAGAAGGAGACTCAAGACACAGAAGGATTCCTTGGAAGGAAGAGAGATGCCCTCCCTGGCCTCCCTGTGCCATATGATCTCTGCCCAGCACTGGATCCTGCCTTCTGTCCCAAGGAAGACTTAACGATCTCTTCAAGGCCCCTGTCCCCTCGAGGTCTCCTAGCTCAGCCCCTCAGCCCCAGGCAGGGTCCTGGATGCCAAGAGGAGGCTTCAGAGGGAAACACCCACACCCTTTATGCTCCCAGGCCCCAGCAGCCACACAGGCCCTGCAGAAGGACAGGGGTCCCGAGCCTTCCCCTCTGTACTCCAGGTGGGGGATGGGTGTTCTTCCCTCCACACTAGGCTGGGGACAGTCCTCAAGGTCTCACTTCCCTCCCTTGAGCAGAAGGAAAGCCTGAGAAAATCCAGGCAGCCCCACAGCCCTCAGGGGGATAAAAACAAGCCCAAATAAGGGTCCATTTCTACAACATTCTTTCAGGCTTCAAGGGAATGCCAGACCAGGGCAGTCTCCCCATGGCCTCCTTCCCTTACCAGGGCCAGGCCAAGCCTGATGTTGCCAGGACGGGAAGAGCTGTCCCGCAGCCAGGCCCCAGCAGCTCAGCTGGCAGGACTGCTGTGAACAATTCTATCCTGAGCCCCCTACTTCCTCCCACAGGCCTGAGGCAGGGGCATCTGAGAGACCTGCACTGAGGGCTGGGACTAGTCAGGGGTTCTTAGGGGTTCCTGAGCCCTGACTTGTGATTGTCAGTAGGCTCTCTGATCACTCCAGAGGGTTCCTGTCACCTTTTATGGTCTGGCTGATTCAATCACCCTATTCTTTCCTTCACAAGCTATTCAATCCCCCTAATTCAAGTTCCTCAGCCTTGGCACTATTGACATTTGGGGCTGGTTAATCCTTTGTCGTGGGGGGCTGTCCTGTAAATTACAGAATGCTCAGGAGCAGCCCTGGCCTCTACCCACTAGATGTCAGCAGAACCTCCCCGCCCCCACCACCACTACTGGTTGTAACAACTGAAAATATTTCCAGACATGCCAAGTATCACCCCCAGTGGAGAACCATTGTCCTAAATGGATTTAAAAGGTCATTTGCTAGTCTCTCGCCAAGGCTTTGGCAAGAAGAAAGACAGGTGGCAGACAGGAAGGAACTCTCATGGGACCCATGACCACAACCCCCTAACTCTCTCTCTTTTTCTGTCTGTCCGTTCTCTCTCTCTCTCTCTCTCTCTCTCTTTCTCACACACACACACACACATTCCAGCAGTGCAATCAATTCAAAGACCTGTCTTACACACACACACACACACACACACACAACCCAGGGTCAGAGCTAATAATTAATCTGCCTGAAGACTTCAGAGACTGGTATTAGTACCTCTGCTCTGTTAATGAAGCTCAGGAGGATTAAGTGGATCGCCCAAGGCCACACAGCCAAAGAGAGGCAGAGCTGGGACTCAAGCTGGGCCTGTAGCCCCCAACCCCATGCTCCCTGCCATGCTGTCACCTACCATTCCACAGACGAGACACTGAGGACCCTTCTGCTTATGACACCTGAGAAGAGACCTCACTAGCCAGGCTCCCCAGGGGCACCAGTGCCACTGCCCACTCCCGGGAATCAGGTGCCCAGTGTTCCCCAGCCTAGGCTGTTTCCTGAGTCTCCTTGCTTGAGTTGTACCTTCCAGTTGCTGAATTGTCCTGATTTTGGGTGATCGATTTGCATACCATATCGATCTCAAGGGCTGTGTACTATATTTGATGTGTGGCACTTTGCATAATTTTCTGATTAAGTTACTTATTTAACCTATTGACCTTTTCTCTTAATCAGAGTCCCCCAGCGCTGCAGATGTTGAGTAGTAATCAGGCTGTGCGCTTCCTAAGTGGGATTCCATCCTCGCCACCTCCCTGCTTTTGCACAACTCTGGCTTCCTCTGGAGTGGGGCACGTTGGGCCAGCCGGCTCCCACTTTCCCAGAGAGGAGTGAGGGAGTGCACACAGGACCAGGCCCTCTCTGGCCCTGCTGTGCAGAAGTTCAGGCATTGCAGGCATACAGAAGAACAGGCAGTAAGATCAAGAGCTAAATGGACTGGGGTGGACTTGTTAGTGGCTAGAGAGTGTGTGCAGAGGGGAGGAGAAGTGAGAGGTGGCAGCTGAAGCTGGGGCAGTTTCCCAGGCTCTCAGGACACTTCCCTGGAGAACAACCTGACAGCTACCCCTGCAAAAGGGGCATCAAAAGTGGGGCTAGGAAAGCAGGAGACAGGTATTACTTACATACAATAAACTGCATACATACAATAAAGTGCATTATCTGATGAGTTGGACACATGTACATACCCATGAAACCATTACTGAAATCAAGACAATGCTCATAGCTATCACTCCAAAGGTTTTTTATGCCCTTTTGTAGTCTTTTCCTTCTCCCCATCCCCAGGCAGCCACTGATGTACTTTCTGTCACTAAAAATTACATTGTATTTTCTAAAATTTTCTGTAGGTGGAATCATACAGTATCTACTCTTTTTTTTTTGTCTGGCTTCTTTTCCTTAGCATAATTATTTTGAAATTAAGCCATGTTGTCACATGTACCAATCATTCATTCCATTTAATTGTTGGGTAGTATCCCATTGTATGAATCCACCATCATTTGCTTATCCACACACTTGCTGATGAATAACTTGATTTTTTTCCAATTTGAGGCTTGCTACGGTTTGAATGTTTGTGTCTCTTCAAAATTTATATGTTGAAAGTTAATCCACAACACAATGCTATTAAGAAGCAGGGCCTTTAAGAGGTGATTAGGTCATGAGGACTGTCCTCTCATGAATGAAAACAGTGCCCTCATAAAAAGGGCTCAAGGGAGCCTGTTTATCCCATTTGTCTTTCCTCCATGTGAGGACACAGTGTTCACCCCTTTCCACCACATGAGGACAGAGCAAGAGGCATCAGCTTTGAAACAGAGTGACCCTCACCACACGTTGAATCTGTCAGTGCCTTGATCTTGGACTTCTCAGCCTCCAGAATGGTGAGAAATCAATTTCTGTTGTGTATAAGTTACTCAGTTTAGTGTATTCTGTTCTAGCACCCACACGGGGCTATTACAAATAAAGTTGCTACATTCATATTCAAGTCTTTGTGTCAACATATGTGTTCTCTCTTGGGTAAGTATGTGGAATTGGATTGTCTGGATTATATAGTACATGCATGTTTAAACTTTTAAGAAATTGTCAGATTTGTTTTCCTAGTGGCTGTACATTTTACATTCCCACAAACAGTGTATGGGAATCCCAATTGCTCCATATCCTTGTCAACACATGGCATGATCAGTTTTTCAATTTTAGCCCTTCCAGTGGTAGTTTAGTAGCATCTCATTGTATGTTTAATCTGCCTTTCTCTAACGACTAATGAGCACAGATTCATATGCTCATACCATCCATCCATCTTCTTTTAAATTGGGCATATGATTGTTTAACTACAGGCTATATTTTTCAGCTTCCCTTGCAGCTGTGTGGGGTCATATGATTAATAAAATGTGAAAGAAATTGATTTTTTATACTTTATTCATGCTTGCTTAAAAGAAAATGCTTACCCTCAATGTGTACTTTGTATCAATCAGCTTTTACTGCAGTAATGCTGCATAAAACCACCCCCAAACTCAGCAGCAAATAGCTATAACTATTTCTTGCTCACAGGTCTGAAGGTTTCTTTGTAGCCGCTAGGCTCCTGGCTGGAGGTGGAGTTTAGCTCTGTTCCACATGTTTTATTCTGGCACCAAAGCTCCAGAGACAGCAGCTACCTTGGGCAGGTTCTTCTCATGGCTGAGGTCCAATGCCCCCAGAGGTCAAACAGAAACACGCTACCTCTTAAGGCCTAAACATGGAACTAGGGCAGGGAAGTTCACTTCCCCTGTGAAGGTGGGCCAAAAGGAAATGAAAAGTTGCTGAACAATATAAACTTCTAGTGTCCTTTTTCCCCTTCCCACAAGCTGGAACAGGATGTGTCTGTGACCCACACTTGACCCTGTGGCTGAAGTTGTTATTCTAAGGGGAGATGGAGCAGCAGGAAGGAGGGCTGCTGGGTCTCTGAGAGTCCACGTGGAGCAGAACTGCCCACCAAGCTGGACCACTCTCACCTGAGGATTGTTAAATGAGAATGAAATAGTCCCATCTTTATGGCCCTGTATTTTTAACCCTCTGTTTCAGAAACCTTCACTTTACCCTAATACATGCTCCAGCTTTTTCTTTTTCAGCACAGGGAAAATTTTTATTTTGCTTCGCTTTATTCTCTTTTCAGGTGGGAAAAAAATACCCAGCAAGAATTCTTTTATGTCTAGCAGCCCAGAAGAGGGAAGGTCTAGGGTCAAAATGCAAAAGTTAACACCTCGCATTATCATCCTGCCACATGAGCCACTCTCTGGGTGTTTCCAAGAATCCTGGGAACCAACTTGACATACTCAGAACACTTCCTTCTCTGGTCTCTAGTCTGGCATGTTCACTTTCCTCTCAAACAGAGCCCCTCGCCCCAGCTCTGCCCTGAGTTCTTTTTTCCCCAGGCCTCTGGCTGCTCTAGCAGAGCCAGGTGCCAGGACTGGTAGGGGTATCCCTGCCTCTAACTGGCTGTGCCTCCACCGAGCCTTTGCGGCTCCACTCAACACACACTAAATAACAGGCTCTGGCATCTCCTGAAGCTCTGCGCTCATTAGCACGCTGGGAGGTAAGTGCAGGCAACCAGGGAGAATTTACCCTGCAGCAACAGGCTTCTCACACAGAAGCCAAACACCCCAGCAGGTATCAAGTGCAGAGGTTGGGGGCCTACAAATGCCTCCGAAAATGTTCCCCTTTTCTCTCCACAAAGCAAGCCTCTTCCTCTTCTGCTCTATGTCTCCTGCTTTCCTAGCCCCACTTTTGATGCCCCTTTTGCAGGAGTAGCTGTCAGGTTGTTCTCCAGGGAAGTGTCCTGAGAGCCTGGGAAACTGCCCCAGCTTCAGCTGCCACATCTCACTTCTCCTCCCCTCTGCACACACACTCTAAGCACTAACAAGTCCACCCCAGTCCATTTAGCTCTTGATCTTACTGCCTGTTCTTCTGCCTGCAATGCCTGAACTTCTGCACAGCAGGGCCAGAGAGGGCCTGGTCCTGTGTGTACCCCCTCCCTCCTCTCTGGGAAAGTGGGGGCCTGAACCCTCTTCTCCACCTGATAACTCTTATCCATCCTCCAGGTCCTGATTAAATGACACTTCCTCCAAGAAACCTTCCCCTAGATCCCCAGCACAGTGATTTTTTATCCTCTGGCTTCCACTGATTGACCACTGATTGACCCGGAGATGATGAGCATCTCTGTTTTCATTCTGGCCTCTCTGTACCATTGTTAGCTCTGTTTCCTTTCACCTACCAGTCTGTGTGTGCTTTGAGGAAATGGTCAAGGTCATTTTCATATTTGAGTCTTCAGGGCCCGGCCCCATGCCAAACAAATGACAAGTGTTCGGTCAGTATTCATTGAGGACTGGAGGAAGGAACGAATAGGCAGAAGCAGACAAATGAAGAAGCAAACAGTCAGTTAGATGGAGTCTAGACATACTTTCGCTTGCTAGTACTTATTTTCTGTTGAGATTTGCATTGTGCATTTATTTACTATCACCTCTCCCACCCTCTTGTCAAGCCCCAGGAAGATACAGGCCATGTCTGTCTTATTTACAGCTAAATTCTCAGTACCCAGTTCAGAGCCTGGGTCTTAGAAGATGCACAATAAATATCTATTGTACAAATTAAACAATCAAAGATTATTAGATTAGCGGACAGGGGACATATGTGTGGACATCAAGATGAAAGCAAAAAGGATCCAATCAATTTTATAATTTAGATAGACTTGGAAAATTCTTCTTGGGGAAAATGACTGCTCTTTTATTGGGGGAAAAAAACTATAACTGGCCCCTTGGTTTTATAAAGGCAATGCCCCAGGCATAATCTAAAAGTTCAGGTTAAGGAAATTCAGGGCCAAGCTTCTTTACAAAATAATTATTAAAGATTATACCTTATAGACAAGAGCATGTAGCTATAATTTATTTTTTAATTTTCTCTCTCTCTCTCTCTCTCTCTCTCTCTCTCTCTCTCTCTCACTCTCTCTCTCTCTGTGTGTGTATGTTAAAAACTTTATAACACCAAAGTCATGAGTTCTTATCCCCATACCGGACAACCGCCAAAAAATAAAATGAAACAAATGTTAAAAGAGTGGCAGTTTTTCATTAGGTTCTGTGTTGTTGCTCCTGATGAGTGGGGAAGTGGAAGTTTCATGGCTTTCGGCCCAGAAAGGGAAAAGAGATGAGAGAAGTCCCTGAGCTGAGTGGAAGCCGTGACACACCTCCTTGGCCCCTGCCCCAGACGGAGGCCACCAAGACAGGGAAAAGAGGCAGGAAGAGACCCATCATCCTTATGATGGGCCATAGATAATAGGCTTTGGGAACATTAATATAGGAGGTTTAATTTAAGTTCTCCTTCTCTGTGCCACTATTTCCTTAGAATATCCTCAGTATAATTCATTATTACTTTATGTCAGTGGGGCCTTGGAGAATAAGG
>NW_007726280.1:345412-348706 GCF_000696425.1 Galeopterus variegatus | reverse complement strand
ATCCTAACTGGGGTGAGATGGTATCTCAGTGTGGTTTTGATTTGTATTTCCCGGATGCTGAATGATGTTGAGCATTTTTTCATATGACTGTCGGCCCTCATATTTGAATAGTAAAGAAAAGAATGAGCACAAGAGCTTGGAGAGTGACAGGACACAGATTACTAATGCATGGGGGGTGGATGGACAGATGCAGAATGGATGGATACACGCATGCATGCGTGAATAAGAGAAGAGATGGATGGAAGGGTGGATGGGTGGATAGACAGATGGATAACTGGCTGTTATTTATTATTACTCGCTCCACCTACAGGTGGTAGACGCAAACAGAGTGACTGGACGCTTGGATATCTGAGTTATAATGAAAATGGGTGAATGTATTACTCATCTGGAACTCACTTCCCTGCCTAGAGTCCTAAGAAACAAGCCTGTCTCGTCTGCTTCCTGGCCCTCTGCCCTGGCAACCCTGTTCCAGGTAGGCCGGGTTGTGCCTCCATCAGCCCAGGGGAGGAAAGCTCCTAGGTAAAATACTCAACTGCCATGGCTAAGAATGCACGCTGATGAGCAAAGTGTGTTCCAGGCCCAGCTACTTCACTCCCAGCAGCAGCCTGATTAGTGAAGGACACGGTGCGATCAGCACAACCTGCAGCTCCAGAGAGGGCCCTGGCACTGTGGCAACTCACGGGCTGGCCTTCAAGGGCGAATGGGGCAGGCAGAGGGAGGTGGCTTTTGCTAACCCCTAGGAAGTCAGCTCTGCTCCCAGCCTCCTGCCTGCCTCTCTGAGACCAGCAGCTTCCACCCTGCCAGGCTGGGTCTGTCTACCGAGAACTTACCACTTAACCATTTAATTATCACAGTACTTTGAAACTGATTTATTACTATCCCCATTTTATAGATGAGAAGACTGAGGCTCAGTGAAGTTAGGTTGGCCATAGAACTAGAATTCAAACCCAGGTCCTAAATCCACATTTCATATTGTCCCTGCTATAGTGAAGGAACCTAGTCAGGGACCTGCAGGGGCCCTTCAGGTCCAAAAGGGCTGGCCGGGGGCGGGGGGCCCACTTCTTTTGTGGGTTTGTCTTGGCTTCCTCAAAGCAGAAGACTCCACAGACTTCTATCCCTGGACCTACCTGCAGCTCCCCAGACACCTCACTAGACCCTCAAACCCCAGGAACTGGCCCCTCACCTTGCCCTACCCCCGGCCTCACCTCCCTCCTCTTGCACCCAGAGCCAGGGATTTGGCCTCTTGGTTGCCCGGAGCTGGCATCACTGGCTCTGGGGGACCCCCACACATCACAACCCCTCTTCCTTGTCCGAGCTTAACAAGGCACTGCGAAGTTCCCACCAACACAGAACAGAAGCCAGGGAGGCTCACTCCCCTTTCCACTGCCCCCTGCTCCTCCCAACTCCTGGCCCAGCCCACAAGATCCCCCTCAGTCTTCCAGCCTCCCCCGTCCTGTCCTGTCTGTCCTCACACCGCCTGCATCACCCCATCCCCCCACCACACCCAAATGCTACGTGACTCGCCCGGGCTGCTCGCTCTGTGGCAGTGCCATTCACATCCCTCCACCCCTCCTCCCATCCACACAGTAAACAGCAGCTCTTTTTCCTGATGGAGCTCTCTGAGTCCCTCCTGCACCCGTCCCAAGACTTAGTAACCACTCCTCCTCTGGGTTCTCCTAGGTCTGTCCCCTGCCATCACAGTCCAACAACACCCGAGCATTCTTCTCTATTCTCATGTTTGGCTCCTCCACCAGCTTGCCAGACTTTGAAGGCAAAACCTCTGTCTTCTTGCTCTTTATTCCTCCAGCACCCGGCTCGGAGTAGGTGCTTAATAGCATTTGATCAACTGCTGAATGATTCTCAGAGCAAAACTGTTCAGCCCAGCACCCTCTCTGGCACGTTGCAGTTGAATAATAGGTGAATGTGGGTGGGGAGGGATTGAGGAAGGACCCATTGTTCAGTGCAGGTTCAAGTTTCTGCAGAGTAGACACAGCCTTGAGTCCCCTGCGGTGAGACGTTTAAGAGCCACCTCCGGCCCACCGATGAGAGGCAGTGGCTCCAGCGTGGCTGCACAAGGCTTTCCTTGGCTTTACATTGAGACCCACACTGTTCCTGCTCACTCCCAGGCAGAAGAGTCAATGCTTGTTCCTGTGAGGTCAGTGAGATGAGAATCAGGACTGTGGTACATCACAGAGCTGGGAAGAGAGATGACTGAGCACCAGAAGGAAAGCTCAGTTCTCTGGGTATTCAGCCAACTACAAATCACTCAAAGGCAGACATTCTGGGATCCTCCATCCGTCAAATTAGTCCACAGGGCCAAGGCCAAGGCCAGTGAGTGACAAAGTAACCCCACACCCAGCACAGGAGTTTCCCCAGTGTTTGTCTTCAAGGAAGAATCAGAGACTAATTCCATTCTACCTGCTTGTGCACCCCCTGCCCTTTGACAGGCAGAGAGTCACGCTGGAGAGCTGGAGCTCTCAGCACCACAGTAGTAGACCGAGAATGTGGTTATAGGTGTGGTAAAAAATTCATTGCCAATACTGCAAGCATATTTTTGATGCAATCTTTTTTCCCGTAAGATAAAGATGAGGACATTTTTAGGTGAGGCTGAGTATGAGACTCTCACTAGGTTACCCTAAGTCTCTCTCCCTCTCTGTAAAAAATTTACATTCCAACAGGAAATTTCTTCCTCTCCTTCTTTCCCTTGGTCCTTCCTCCTAAGATCCCAGTAGCTCTGAGAAAATGTGTTTAATCTACCCTTTAGCCTACGAGTCTTCCTTTTGTTAATCTACACAAATGAAATAATCTTAAAGATAGAAAGCTTTTTGAACAAAGATGTCCATCACAGTGTTTTATATATTAACAAAATATTGTACACATATGAGCATAAACAATACATAAACTAAAATCTAAAAGTAGAGAAGGGTTTAAAAAAAAAATTACAGTGCAAGCTCTCTATGAGACAATATATATCCAAAGACAATGACAGTCAGATGGCAATGTCAGGTCAGTTTAATAAATATATGTTAATTAGTTGTCATGTGCCAGACACAGACAGAGCCCCAAAGGAAGCCCACAAACTATTTTTGCGTTATAATAAGAGAAAACATTTACATATATGAAATTTTAAAAGAGCACCATACAAAATATGTTGGAAAAGATCTTTCCACGTACACTTGTCTTCAGTGTTTTCTCTACCATCACGTTTGTCTTAATAATCACACTGACATCACCCAAGCTCCCATCTCCCCACTGTGAGAGTCTCCTTCACACGCCCATCCTGGATTAGCGATA
>NW_007726280.1:341849-345039 GCF_000696425.1 Galeopterus variegatus | reverse complement strand
CCAAGCTCCCATCTCCCCACTGTGAGAGTCTCCTTCACACGCCCATCCTGGATTAGCGATAATCCCACTCTCGGGGCTGTTCACATATGTCATTCAGCCCTGGTCATCCCTTGTCACCATTTGCCACTTTGAGCTGGTGGATCAGTGTTCCCCGCAGCCAGAGACTCCCTCACAGCCTATTCAGGGAAGTCTGAGCCAGAGCCACTCTGCTCACCCTTGTTGCTTGTCCAAGTCCTGTCCCAAGGGCCATCAAGGAGAAAGAAATGGAGAACCAGGGCAGTTGTGGCCTCACAGAGTTGTTATTGGAAACAGGCAGTGCCACGTGGCCTCACACACACATGTGCTGCCCCATCCACGACCTTAGATAGAAGGCACTAGAAAGAAAAAAGATCAAACAGTGGGTCATTTGGTTGTGGTTGGCATCAACATGGGCCTGAGCTCTTTACTTTACTGTCACTAACAGAGCCATTAATCCCAGAGAACAATCTTGGGACTAAGCTGGGTGGCCAAGAGAGGCTCCAGACTCAGCCTCACATCGTGCCTCACAACCTGCCCCCAGCACAGTATCAGCTCTAACGAGGAGCCATGGCCAACAGTCAATCACCTCTCTCCGGCGGTGTTTTCCCTTTCACCTATGTTAATACAGTCTCTGTGTTTTAATGTCCTAAGTACAGGCCACATCAGGCCCTGAGACTAACTTCTGGCCAATGGGATACAAGCAGAAGGTTGACAGCTTTCTTAAACCTTTTCTAACAAGGTAGTTGGGATGGACCCTTTTCCCTCTTGATTCATCACTTCCTCTATCTTGTTTCCTGGAATGCAGATATGCTTTCTAGAGCTCCAGCTGCCATTCTGGATCATGAGAATGAGAACCAAATTCCGGGGATGGAGAAGCATGCATGGGAAGTCGAGAGGAGCAGATATGGCTCGTCGGCTGTGTATTACTGCCTCCAGGTTTGCACCTAAGAGCAGAGTAACAGTTTCTCTTCCTCTTTCTCCTCCTTTTTATTTTTTCAAGCTACTGCTTGTTTGGGTCTCTAGTACTTGCAAAAGAACCCAATACAGTGTCCCTTTCCTGCCCACTGATCTCAGTTAGTATCATCTCCGGAAGCCCTAAAGATGGAACATGGTCAGCTTCCCCATCCTCTCTTCCTCTCCCAATAGGCTCCATGGTCCTCATGCAGATTTCTCCACAACCACCTCAATAACCTTTGAAGACCACATATCAAAAGAATGTGTGAGGCATAACCTCTGTCAAGCCAAAAACTTGTGTCATAAACATCCTAAGTATAGAATATGGCAATAGTGATTAACTCTTAGATGTAGGACTACGGAGGGTTTTTACTTCTTCCCTTTTCTAAATTTTCTCATTTTATTCAGTGAGAAATAATTTCTTCTTCTTTAATTACCTTTATAATAAAAAGAGAAAAAAACTAATAAAAATGATCTGGTATGTTTCAAATCAAAAAATGTATAAATGTCTCTGAGGACAACTTAAAAGTCCAGAAGATAATTGGCATTGTCAGAGTGGGTAAAGAAAAGAGTGACGTCCCTCTCAAGATACCATGTACGGAAGGTATATTTGGCCAGTCACCATGCTAAGTGTCTTGCATATCCTGTCTCTAATCCTGATACACCCAAAGGTATGTACTATCTCCATTTTATAGTTGAGAAAACTGAAGCTCAGAAAAATTAAATATTTTTCTCAAAGACACAGCTGATTAAGAGAGCTAGAATTTGAATCTAAGTCTCCTCAACTACAAAGCCTGTATTATTTTACCATATGAAGCCTTTTCATTTGCCTGGATTTTTGAAGTAACTGGACCCACCACAACACCCTTATAATAATTAAGATTCTAACTGTTGGTTACAAATGGAAAACCTCCAACCCAAACTAGAGTAAGAAAAGTGAATTAACTGACTCACAAAGCTGAAAAGTCAGAGGGGAGTTTCAACCGCAGCTTGACTGAAGCCAAACCATATCATCGGGACGTGTTTTCATCAGTCCTAGTCTTCTTAGGCCTCTCATGGTAACAACATGAGAAACACCTCTGACCTACAGTCATCTGGATTTATCTCCAAAGAGCAAAAGCACATGTCTTTGTCCCAGAATTCTCAGCAAAAGCATCTTCTATGTCATTGGCTCTGTGTGAGTCACGTGCCCATCCCTGAACCAATTGCTGCAGCCTCAGGAATGCACTGCTCTGAGCACTTTAGGCTAGGGGTGGTTTTATCCCCACCCAAACCACAGCGCTGAAAGTTGCGGAGATGTGATATCCCAAAGGAAATTCCAAAGATCATTTAACAGAAGAAATGTGTGGGGGTGTTGGAGGCAGAACAACAGGCAACCCCCAAGCTCTCAATGCCTGTAACAAGCCTCCACTGCCCTTGGGCTCTGCCTCCTGAGGAACCACGTCTCTGCACAAATGCTTAAAACATACCCATCACACCACTGACATGCATGCAGCCCAAGGAAAAATGGCTTCTGCAGGACCCACTTTCTCCTTTTCCCAAATGAACTCTGTTCTGAAATCCTTTAATGAGGAGTTAGCAGGCATCACTCCTCTATCTGGATGTGGACTCAGGGCCAGAGGCATTTGATGATTTATTAATTGACCCACCAAATCTAGCTCATCCCTATAGTCCAATGCTAACAGGCCATTTCATTTATTACTAGGCAAAGTTTGACTCCACGAAGCAGATCCCTTTTCAATTACTTCTTACAGAAGTTTTTTGTTTGTTTGTTTGGGTTTTTTTTTTTTTTTTGGCAACTCAATGCAATGCGCATTTATAAGGCACCAGCTACATGTCATGGACTGCTGGGTGGGGTGCAGAGATGTGCTCACATGCAGCAGAGGGGACAAGCCTGTGAATGAATGATTACAGTGCTGATCAGACAACACCATTAATTTCTTAGGGCTGCCATAATAAATTACCACAAATTTGGTGGCTTAACCCATGAGAAATCTATTCTCTCACAGTTCTGGAGGCCAGAAGTCTGACATCAAGGTATTATCAGGGTTGGTTTCTTCTGGATACCCTGAGAAAGAATCCACTCCATGTCTCTCTTCTAGCTTCTCTTCTAGCTTCTGGTGGCTGCAAACAAATCTATGGTATTCCTTGGCTTGTAGACACCTCACTCCAATCTGTCTCATCCTCACATGGCTGTCCCCTCTGTGTCTATGTTAAC
>NW_007726280.1:340419-341215 GCF_000696425.1 Galeopterus variegatus | reverse complement strand
CCTCTCTTCTAGCTTCTCTTCTAGCTGCTGGTGGCTGCAAACAAATCTATGGTATTCCTTGGCTTGTAGATACCTCACTCCAATCTGTCTCATCCTCACATGGCTGTCCCCTCTGTGTCTATGTTAACTCTCCTTCGGCCTTTTCTCTTGTAAGGGTAGTTGTCATTGGATTTAGGGCCCACCCTAATCCAAGATGATGTCAACTCAAGATCCTTAACTTAATATCATCTGCAAAGATCCTTTTTCCGAATAAGGTCACACTCACAGGTTGGGGTTCACCATTCCACCCACAGCAGTGACTGTGCATGTGATGTGATGCATGTGGAGATGCATCAGAGAGAAGAGTGATTACCTGTCCTTAGAAGGTGATGGCAGTGGTGTCTTCCAGAGAGGACATGTCTGAGCTCTGCAGCAGGAAAGTAGGATTTGATAAGGGCACCAAGAGCAGGAAAGGCATTCCAGGAAACAGCAGGTGCTCAGGCAAAAAGAAGAGGAAGAGCATCACCTTCAGGGAGTAACAGCCACATGGCATGGCCAGGGCATGGAGAGAAAGTGACCAAAGACGAGGCTGGAGAGGGCAGTGGGGACAGACCTGGAAGGGGCCAGAGCCTTGCAAAGGAGACCAGACTTGAGCTTGTGGGTGACATTGAGCCATCGAAGAGCCATTGAAAAGGGAACAGGCCCATTCTATGTGAACAAGTGCTTGGCTCTACTCAAAGGGGCTTAAGGCTTCTAAGCACGGCCTTTGTAATCTTGGCAAAGAATACATTATGAGCTATTTGAGGGCAAGGTTCAC
>NW_007726280.1:337447-340199 GCF_000696425.1 Galeopterus variegatus | reverse complement strand
CTCAGTAAGCATATCTATTTAACAATCAACTGAAATGAACTGAAAAAGGTGATTACCAAGGGCAGGTGGCCTTCAGTTCTGACCCATCAGAGGCGGTGTGGGAATAGAACACAGGACTTGGGTTAGGAGGCTCTGTCCAAATCCATGAGCTCTGTAACCTCGGGCAACCCCTTCACCATCTGGGTCTCAGTCTGCTCATCTGAATGATGGAAATAATCGTCACTGCCATAAACACTGCAGGTTCATGTCTGAACTTCAGGCAGTGCATGGCCTGCCCCAGGCAGCCTCCAATAAGCGGGAGTCAGATCTGAAGAGGCTGAAGGGGGAAGGATGGGGCCCAGAGCTGAGGCTGGCCGTGTCAGCATTCCCAGCAGCTCTGAGGTTGGTGGCTCAGGGAGATGCCTATGATACATCTGGCATTAGGACAGCCTCTGGCTGTGGCCAGTGTCAGGGATGATGCTTCCATGGTGAGTCATGGAGCTGCCTCCACAGCTGCTCACAAATGCTGGTGGCTGTCTCTCCAAAGGAACCAGGGGTTCTCAGCACCTAAGCTGGAGAGTGAGGGCAGGTGGGCTCCAGAGAAGCCATGGTGGAGCCCTGCTGAACACAGCAGAATTTCCTTCCTGACCCGGGCCCACTGAGGCTTGCCTCTCAGCTCCTGTCCCCCGTGGGCTACCCTGGGAACCCAGGGAAAGAGCTGAGATGGTGATTTGTGCTCTGCTGTCCTCTTCTAGGGTAGGAACTTGGCTCTGAGCCCCTGGTCATGCTGTCCCTCTGTCAACTAGGGATGCCCACAGCGGCCTCCCTGACCACACCCTGCTCTGAGAGGCTCCCCCACCACTTCCCTGTACCATTTAAGCAGAGTTAACACCAGCCTCTGCTCCTTGGCATCAGGTCACTGGTCCAGCAGCTTCAGCTCCTGAGGAGAGGTGGGCTGATCAGGTTTCCCTTGAGGATTTGGATTGGGGACACCAAGGCCATTAGCTGCGGGGTCAGGCTGCAGGGCTCTCTAGCATCCACTGGTGCTGGAGTTCACATGAGAGCCACACGTAAGTTCCACATGTGGGAAGTAGAAAGGAGTAGCCCTGCAGAGCTGAGAGGGAAGCAGAAGTGTGAGGTGGAAGGAGAGAGAGTGGCTGGGTTGGGGCTGTGGGGCCCCACCCACTCTATCTCCCACAAGCCCAGCTGTCCTTCCTGAGAACCCTTCCCATATCAGAGCTAGACTGAGTGGATTTCAGTTTCATACAACTTGGAAATCCCTGCTAGGGATGTGCATCCTCCTGCTAAACCCAACTCTGCCAAGAATCAGCTCAGGTTGTTCACTCATGACCCGGTGGCCAGTGCTTTGTGCTCAGTGCTGGGATAACAACAGACAACATGCACTGAGCACCTCCTCCGTGCTGAGCAGGCTATGTGAGGAAATACTATTTTATGTCCAACTTTCAGATGAGGAAACTGAGGTACTCACAGAGATCTTCAGCAATTGTTCCAAGATGATTCAGGGATTGAATAGATGGGTTGACCTCTGGATCCAGAGTCCACACTCTTAGCTCCAGACCATGCTGCCTTGTATGACACAGAAGTCAATAACATTGGTTTCTGCCCAGGAGTCTAGTGGTGAAGCCAGAGGAACAGGTGATACTTTGTAGCCATCGTGATAAGCAGCATAAGACAGGGATGCAGCAAGTGCTGTGGGTCACAGAAGAGAGAGCCACCAANAGCTCCAGACCATGCTGCCTTGTATGACACAGAAGTCAATAACATTGGTTTCTGCCCAGGATTCTAGTGGTGAAGCCAGAGGAACAGGTGATACTTTGTAGCCATCGTAATAAGCAGCATAAGACAGGGATGCAGCAAGTGCTGTGGGTCACAGAAGAGAGAGCCACCAACTCCATGGGACAGTCAGAGAAGTTTTCACTGAAGAGTTGCCATTGAGCTGGACCTTGAAAGATGTCTAAGAGTCCATCAGGGAAGAATGGAGGAAAGATCGTCACAGACAGAGGGAACAGATTGTGCAAAGGTATGCAAGGGAGAAAGTCTAGTGTGACTTCTCCAGCCTGCACTGCCTCATTCTCTTCCAAAATCCAATTGCACTGGCTGGGGACACCCACAGGTTAATCAGATGTCCAGTGGAAAGACACTATGTTGGTTCCTTCTATGTCTATAGAGGCACATTTGTTTGGCTGACCCTTGCCTCTTTAAACCAAGTGTTCCACCCCAGCACTGTAGAGCAAGGTGATCCCCAGGAAGAACAACCCCACTGCCTCAAAGCACCCTTGTCTTGGCCCAGCACCAGGGGTATCAACCCCCTATGGCATTTTCTGCCTTCAGTCCCTCCCTCATCCTTCAGGCCTGCTATCTGATCCTTCCCTCAATGTTGACCTCACCCAGGAAGTGCTTCTGTCCACTCAGGTAAAGCCCACATCTGAACCACCTCAGCACCCAGTATGCTGCCCTGTCCCCAGCCCACATGGCTCCCAATACCCTGGCAGATCTGTCCCACCCTGTTCCAATCAAAGGGGTTCAACCAGAGTGCAGAATTTGTGTACTGCATCTCTGCCTGGCAGGAAGGCCCCAACAAACTCTTCCCAGTACGTCCCACACTAATTAGAACAAACAGAATTCTTGATGCATTGCTGAGCTCCCTATAAAGTAAGGGAAATTTCCATGGCCAAAAAAAGATCAGAAAACTGCAACTCATTTGTAAAAGGCAGAGTTTCCTTGAGGGCAAATGTCAATGCTGTGATAAGGA
>NW_007726280.1:332584-336762 GCF_000696425.1 Galeopterus variegatus | reverse complement strand
CATGGCCAAAAAAAGATCAGAAAGCTGCAACTCATTTGTAAAAGGCAGAGTTTCCTTGAGGGCAAATGTCAATGCTGTGATAAGGAGATTAAGCCCTGCGTAGAAGGCAAGATCAGAGATCTGAGCCAAAGACTCCAACTTTAACCAGAAGGCCTTGGAAAGTGACTAAACTGGATCCAGATTTCTAGAGCTCCATGTTCTCAGCAGAAGTATATATCAATCTTCTCTGAAAAAAGATAAAATAAAATAAAATAAAATAACCTCTCAATTTAGGACTGACCCGTCAGATAAAGTCAATTAAAGATAAACTCACCACACAAATTACCAAGCACATATGAAATGGGTAAGACTTAGAAGAATGACACACTTAGACCACCAAAAGCTTGGAATATTTGAACTGTAATATACAGATTATAACAGTAATCCAATATTAAATAAAGAGATGACAAAAATACGCAGCTAAAAATGTGCAAGGACCAAGAAACTATCAAAAAATAGCTAGGCGGTATAAAAATGAGTAACATAGAACTTTTAAAAATGAAAAATAAAATTGTTGAAATTAATATTTTGGCAGATGGGTTAAATAGTAGACTAGACATAACTGAACAGAGAATCTGTGATCTGGATGATAATGCTAAAGAAATTTATGAGAATGTTGTTCAGACAGTGGGATGGAAAATAGGAGAGAGTGAGTGATATGAAGGATGAAATGAGGAGGAGGAGCAGGAAATGTAAGAGAGCCAATATTCAGACCGGTAATGGCTGAGAAAAATTTCAAAGCTGATGAAACATAAATGCACCAAGTAAGGCTAAAAAAACGCTGCACCTGTAACATTGTAGTGAGCATGCAGAAAAAACAGCAACAGAGAGAAGATCTTAGAAACAGCCAGAGAGAAAAGGCAGGTCACCCCCAAAGGAGTAACAATGAGGTTGACAGCAAAGTTCTCAACAGTAATGGATACCAGGACACAGTAGGATAAAATGATCAAAATGCTGAGAAAAAATAGCCAGCCAAAAAAACAGTCTTTCAAGGATGAGGACAAAATAAGGACATTTCAGATAAGTGAAAACTGACTATACAATCAACTGACCTTCATTAAAAGAATTTCTGTATAATGAACTTCAGAAAGAAAAAAGATGATCTCACAAGTGTAATTTAAAAAAAGGAAATTGGGGGCCGAGCCCGTGGCGCACTGGGGAGAGTGCGGCGCTGGGAGCACAGTAGCGCTCCCGCCGCGGGTTCGGATCCTATATAGGGATGACCGGTGCGCTCACAGCGCTCACTGGCTGAGCGCGGTGCAGCCGGTCTCAAAAAGGACAAAAAAAAAAAAAAAAAGGGAAAGAGGAAAAATTAGGGGAAAAAATAAAATGAGAAAAACTATCAAGGAAAAAAAAAAAAAAAAAAAAGGAAGTTGGTAAACATGTAGGTAAATATAAACCTGACATTGTCTCTATAGAAAATATAATAATAACAATAATAAAACAATATACAAATATTGTATACACAATAGCAATATACAAATATATAATATTTGAGGATAGAAAGAACAGACATGAAATGCTCAATGATAATACCATGTAAGTCAGGGAAGAGTGACTATAATTAAAGCATTTGAACATTCTTGTGTCCCTTCTTATACTATTGAAGAGAAATGTTTAGATATTGTTTAATGATGTTAAATGTACAAGTAAAAAACAAATGCAATAACTAAAAGAATAGAAACCAAATGTACAGCTAACAAAAATGTAGAAGTGAAAAAAATTTTGTAAACCATGATCATAAAAAGCAATAAAAAAAATGAGGAGAAATAAGTATGGCAGAAAAGGTGAGGCAGAGAGAGTACGGAGTAAACTGTAAGAAACAAATACAGACACATCAATAATGACAACATACATAAAAGGACTAAAGTACGGAAATTATCAGATTGGATAAAAAAATAATGTAACTATATGCTTTTTAAAAGAGATAAATCTAAAACATAAGGACAGAAAAAGGTTGAAAGGAAAAGGGTGGAAAAATATACTAGATAACAACATAAATCTGGGGAAGCTATACTGACATAAAAAATATACTTTAAAACAAAAAACACTAGAGTCATTACATTACTATAACAGGTTCAATATCTAGGAAGTTATAAAGGCCATTAACTTACACTCAATTAATATATTAGCTTTATTCTTATTAAAAACACAGAGAGAAAATGAAAAATTAACTTTATAGTGGGAGAGTTCAGCTCATCTCTCCAACTATTGATAGACTAAGCAGACAAAAATTTCGGAAAGATATAGAAATTTGAACAACCTAATCAACTTGCATAGTTAATACTCTATACCCAGTAATTGGTTGATGCACATCTTTTCAAGCACACATAGTACACTTACAAAAATAGGCCACATATTAGGTCATAAAGTAGTTCGCAATCAACTTCAACCGTGTTCCTGACAATTGTACAATTAAGGTTTAAGTCAATGACAAGAACATAACCAAGACACCCACCACCACCACAAGGCTGGAGAGGCAGATCCGCTTTATAAAGATGTTCAGAAACTGCCCTCTCCCCCATTTCATTGCTTCATGATTCCTTAGTGAAGCTTGCTCTTGGACACACTCGTCTGCCAGCTTGCAGAAGGAGAAAGGGTCCAGGGCAAGCAATTTTATTGTACACTCACATTCCACTGGTGATAATTTAATCACACGGATGGGTCACATTTGGCTCAATGGAGACTGAAAAATGTCTCTGGCTACCCAGTCCTGTCCAGGAGATGGTATAGATCAGAGCTGGAAAATCAACCAGCAATTTGTCACACTCCGTAACTCATTCTGTGAAGTATAATATTGTTACCAAAACCACTGAAGGACAGTAGGAAAAAAAGAAAATTGCTGGCCAATCTTACTCGTGAAAAGNCGCTTTATAAAGATGTTCAGAAACTGCCCTCTCCCCCATTTCATTGCTTCATGATTCCTTAGTGAAGCTTGCTCTTGGACACACTCGTCTGCCAGCTTGCAGAAGGAGAAAGGGTCCAGGGCAAGCAATTTTATTGTACACTCACATTCCACTGGTGATAATTTAATCACACGGATGGGTCACATTTGGCTCAATGGAGGCCGAAAAATGTCTCTGGCTACCCAGTCCTGTCCAGGAGATGGTACAGATCAGAGCTGGAAAATCAACCAGCAATTTGTCACACTCCGTAACTCATTCTGTGAAGTATAATATTGTTACGAAAACCACTGAAGGACAGTAGGAAAAAAAGAAAATTGCTGGCCAATCTTACTCGTGAAAAGAGATATACAAACCCTAAACAGGAATAGGAAAAATCCTATTCCAACAGTTTAGAAAATATAAAAACAGAATTAAACATTCTGGCAGATTTTTATTAAATGGTCACCTCAGAGTGGATCTACTGTCTCAGTTGATTCTTGCAGATGAGAAAATGAAGACAAAGAGGAGCTAAGTGATCCACTCAAGGTCACATAGCAAGCTGGAGGTCCTAGCTCCCACCTCCCACCCTCCCCTCCTTGGACGCTGTCCAGACACATAAAGCAGCCAGGACGCTCGGAGGCGACCACACCCTTTGGAGTTACACATCAATTATTTTCATTTTTTCTCCAAGTCCAGTACAAACCAGGCAAGCCCTTGATTTTCTATTCTTATTACCTAACTTTATGAGCATTTGGACAGCACTTAACATTTCACAGAGCACCCTGACAGGCACTCTTCCTTGAATTCCCACAGAAGTCCAGTGAAGGAGGGAGCGGTATCACCGTTCTGTAGACGAAGAAGCCGGAATTGGCCTCTTGGGTTACTGTGTCCATCTACTCTTCCTTAGCGATCCCAGCCACTGCTGGGTCCCTAGACATGTTCTCTGCAGAACTGCATCACACGTTCCCTGTCAGAAAACACCATGTCCCTGAAGGTGTCTCTGGGGTCCAGGGACAGCCTTGTTCTGAGAAGCCCCAGAGGGCAGAGTCTCCAGGCCAGAGGGCATAGGGTGGCAGGTTAGCTTCAGCCAATGTGGTTCCTCCATCTGCCCCTGGAAGGAGCCTCCAGCCAGCTACCTTGGTGTAGCTCATTTGAAGTCTGGAGCAGGATTACAGCTCTCCTCTCCTCCCCTCCCTACAACACACACACACACACACACACACACACACACACACACACACACACACACACACA
>NW_007726280.1:313194-331584 GCF_000696425.1 Galeopterus variegatus | reverse complement strand
ACACACACACACACACACACACACACACACACACACACACACACACACACACGAGAGAGGGAGGGAGGGAGGGGGAGAGAGAGAGAGACAGGAAGCTCTGCTGTAAGGGAAAGAGGACTGGATTAGGAATCACACACCCCGAGTTCTGCTTTGGGCTGTGTGGCTCCCTCACCGTGTGATCTGAGCCTCACCTGTGATGCGCACCCAAAGCTTCCGTGAGATGCTGGACATGGAGGGACGTGTTAGGGAAAAGGTAAGAGGATGCGTATTGACAGCACTATTATTATTCACTCCAGGAGTCAGTCTGTTCTCTGACTTAGCAGTCTCTCTTGAGCATTGGCTCTTTAGGAATGGTCAAGAGACCCACAAATCCTATCTGTGTTAAGTAGGATAGAGGTTCAACTGCTGTAACAAAACCTCAAAATAACAGCTTACGTAAAGTAGAACTTCATTTCTCCCTCATGTAACAAGCAATCCAGGATTCTTCCATCTGTCACTCTGCCATCCCTTGGGTGTTGTCCTCATCATGTGGTCCAAATGGCTGCCACCACCTCTGTGTTCCAGGAAGCAGGCTGGAGGAGCAAGGGCTCACCCTCTCCCTTAATGACACAATCCAGAAATTGTTCCCACGCCTTCCATTCAATCCCACTTGGCAGAATTTAGTCTTATGACCACACCTTGCTACAGTGGAGGCTGGGATGTAGAGTCATTAGCTGAGCAGCCTTATAGCCAGTTGAAAGTTTTACCAATACAGAAAAAGGGGGACAGACAAGGGGGGACAATCTTCTGTCACTTCCACACCATCCCACCCCTTCAGCAAGGAGAATGAGGAACTTCTTGGACTGAAAATTGACTTTCCAACAGTGTTCTTTTCTGGCATGGCTTTTGAATTAGCCACTACTTACTGAAGTCTCTATATTGGAGTAACTAAGTCAGAAAATTTGGCAAATAAGCACCAGTCTCACATAGATCAGCTCAGGAGTACAGCTGGGAGCACGCCCTCCCTGCTCTCTGAAGCCTGCGGTTGCTGCTGAAGGCCAGAGGCAGACCCATGTGGAGTGTGGCGAGGGGGCTTCCTTGTGGCTAGAGGGGCACCCACTCAGAAGAAGTCCCCGCCCGTGGAAGGCCCTGCCCTCAGTCACCCGCCCTTCACCTCCTCGGAGCAGAAATGAGTATCTGGACAGTTCACTGGTCTTTGCCACCATGCACCTCCCCATCTGCAAAAGGCAATAATTGGGAACAGGGCATAAAGCTCAGAACTGGGGCTCAAGGCATATCTAGCCCTCGGCGAGGGGCTGTGCCCTCACAGTCGGCAGCCAATTCAGGACTTCAAGGACACCAGGGCTGGCAAGGTGTGCGTCCAGGTGGATGCAGTCAGGGGCTCAGGAGTCCATCATGGAGGAGCTGCAGAGCCCCATTGAAGACAGACTCCTCAATGACAAAGTGCAGCCTCTGCCAAGTGCAGCCTCTGGTGCCAGGAACTGGGTGATCACACTCCACTCTACCAGGGCCCTCGTGCGTAAAAGAAAATCAGAATGCCAATGCTAGTTGAGCCATTTACAGGGGCCCCCTTGTGCAAGGCATCATGTTAAGGGCTTTATGTATATTTTATAGAGAAAAATGTCTTATTTATTGTTCACACAATTCCTATGGGGATTGGGAAACTGAAGCTGAAAGAAGCAAAATACTTGCTGCAAATCAGCCAGTAAGAGGTGGGTGGCGGGATTCACAGCCGGGTCTGTCTGACTCCAGAGAATGCAAGTCTAACCACCACCACACCAGAAACAAACTCAGAGGGGTGGGAAATCCTGGGCTTTGAGNCACTGGTCTTTGCCACCATGCACCTCCCCATCTGCAAAAGGCAATAATTGGGAACAGGGCACAAAGCTCAGAACTGGGGCTCAAGGCATACCTAGCCCTCGGCGAGGGGCTGTGCCCTCACAGTCGGCGGCCAATTCAGGACTTCAAGGACACCAGGGCTGGCAAGGTGTGCGTCCAGGTGGATGCAGTCAGGGGCTCAGGAGTCCATCAGGGAGGAGCTGCAGAGCCCCGTTGAAGACAGACTCCTCAATGACAAAGTGCAGCCTCTGCCAAGTGCAGCCTCTGGTGCCAGGAGCTGGGTGATCACACTCCACTCTACCAGGGCCCTCGTGCGTAAAAGAAAATCAGAATGCCAATGCTAGTTGAGCCATTTACAGGGGCCCCCTTGTGCAAGGCATCATGTTAAGGGCTTTATGTATATTTTATAGAGAAAAATGTCTTATTTATTGTTCACACAATTCCTATGGGGATTGGGAAACTGAAGCTGAAAGAAGCAAAATACTTGCTGCAAATCAGCCAGTAAGAGGTGGGTGGCGGGATTCACAGCCGGGTCTGTCTGACTCCAGAGAATGCAAGTCTAACCACCACCACACCAGAAACAAACTCAGAGGGGTGGGAAATCCTGGGCTTTGAGGTGAGTGGGTGGGTCTGGGTGCAAATCCCAGCCTGCCACTCCCACCAGCAGCCGGACTCCCTCCTGTCTCAAGGGGATGTCAGCCGCCCACACCTTGCTGCATGCTGTGGTCGTGACACAACATGTAAGTGCCCAAGTCTTGTCTAGCACCCCAAAACAACATGCCATGGACAGGCGTTGCCCTCCTTTCTTCTTTCCCATCACTGCTGCAAGCTGCACACCTTGCAGGGACCTATGTGTTTTATTCACTGCTGTGACCCCAGCACCACCCCAGCATCCCCAGCTCCCCAGCTGTCTCCTTCCATTGCTGTCTCCTTGCCCTGCTTTATTCTTCCTCTCAGTACTTCTCATCCTGTGACGTATTATGTATTCATGCATTTGCCTGTATTCTGTCTCTGTGCACTAGAATATAGGTGCGGTGAAGACAGGGATCTTTTTGTTTCTTGTTTAATTCACTACTGTGTACTTATTGTCCACATAATAACGTGGCAAGGAGTGGGCACCTAGTAAAATGTAACGAATGGACCTATCTATCAATCAAAGCCTAGCAGATTAAACAAATGGGCACCCAGCAGTTTTAATGGATGAATGAATCAATAGATCAATGTCTAGCAGATTGTACAAATGCCTTCATTTTCCCCACCTCTGGGGACAGGTAGAAGAAAGTTTTATGTGCCATGTGCACACAAACACACATAGGAAGGTTGGCGGGGGTGAAGGGGTTAGACTGCTCAGTGCCTTAGAACCTTGGGGCTATTGTGGATGGGCTCATCTCCTCCTGAGAAACCCACAAGTGACACAGCCAGAGGGACAGAGCTCCAGCAAAAGTGAATCCTTGTCCCCCAGACACTACAAGTCTCATCTTCTCACTCACACCTGGGGGGAACATTCTCTCCCAGCAGAGCCTAAGCCATCCTTCCAAGTCCCCACCCCCACTCCCCAGCTCCCAAGCCTCTGAGCCCCTCCAGATGACAGCTACCTCAGGTTCCCCCATGCAGGACACTCAGACACTTGGCATTCCGAACAGGTCTCTACTCTTTCCACCACACAGTGAGTTCTGGAACGTTCTGAGGAATGGGCTTTTTAGGTCAGTGAGGACAAACCCCAAGAATCAGATAAACACTAACCACCCGGCCTCCACCCCTCCTGGGGCTGATTCATGAGGCCCAGGCATGACCATTAACTGCCAGGCCAGCCCCGTGTGCTCAGAAAAATATTGCCGCTGCTCTTGAGGCGGCTGCAGCGTGTCTCATAAGAGCCGCGGCCGTAATAACAAGGCATCCGCCTCCCTGCCCGGGAGCCCATCAGTTATTATCTGCAGCACAAACACCTACCACTTTGTACTAACATTTTGGCAGTTTCATACAAACAGAGCACTTAGCGCTACCCCATAACTCTGCGCTCTTGCTGGACCCCAGCTCCCAGCTGGCACCGGCAGCCAAGTGGTCTGTAACAAAAAAGTAAAAAAGCAAATGAAACGCTTTTGGTTGTTTTTATGGGCCTCTGCAGCCCCGGCTGCTCTGCCTGCTCCCATGCCAGACACATACGTATGAGTTCAGACCCCACACGACACATTTTTCGGACAGACCCTGGTGACGCCAGCTCTGGGGACTACAACAGGATGGATTGTGCGGGCCTCCAGCGGCCTTTTCCGTCCCCGGCCAGGGGCTTCCGCTGGTGGCGCCTGGACTCTGCAGAGCAGGGTCCGCCCGCCGCCTACGCAGGGTGTGGACTCACCTCTCAGCGGGGCACCCCGGAACATGCCAGCCCGCGGGGAAGTCAGAAAGCCCCAAGCTCGGCTACTGGCTGCCCAAATATTTGCCTCTCTAACCCCAGCCTAGCAAGGAGTCCAGGGCCTGAGCAGTTCAAAGGCCTGGAAGCTTCTACTGGCAGAGCTGGGGGTGGGGTGGGGGAGGGGGTTTCTGAAGGCCCCGGAGATGAGGGAGAGAGACTTCCCAGTCCTGCAGGCTGCTCCACTGCCCAATGCATGGTTCTTCCAGCCCATGGACTAAAGAGGTGATCCCAAAGCTAACTGGACAATCTGGTGGCCTTTAACCTCCTCTCTGGGCCCCTTCCCCTCTGGTCCACCCAAGTAGCTATTGCCTCTTTCTAATGATCCTTGGATCTTCCAAAAGGTAAAAGTGTTTCAGAGAGGTACGGCAGAGGCCCTGCTAGGTGCCAGGTGTGGTGCTGGGCACTTCAATGTCTACTACCTTATTAAATCCTGATAATAGCCCTATGAGAAGGTAGTATTGCCTCCACCAGACAGGCAAAAACACGTGTGCTCAGAGCAGCCAGGTGCCCTGCACAGGGTCACACAGCTAGTGAATGCGGATACTGGAACAGAAACCCAGAACTGCCTCAGTCCAAAGCTCATGCTTTTGCTTGGCTCCAAGCCATGCTGCTTCCTGGAGAGAACTGAAGGAGCTCAGGAGAGCTTCTTGAGAAGCCCAAACATTCTCGCTGATACTTGGGGACAGCACTATGCATGTGCTATGGAGCACTAGGCAACTGACCTCTCCTCTCTGGTCATCCTGACCTTGTTGGCTGCCCAGCTCAACTCCCACCTTCCAGGATAGGCTGTAGGCTGAGGCCTCTGACGTGCAGCATGCTTTGACCGAGACTGACTTAGGAGCCTTTGGGAATGCACGTATTGGTCCGGTGGCCCTTCTTGGCAGGGATTCCTGCTGCGTTCCTGCCCCAACTGAAGTATCTTCCCCTCTCCCTACCCTAACCCTCACCAAATGGTACTCATTTCTCAATAACCGATCTGCTCTACCTCATCACCACCTTTCTGTTTCTCCACCTCCAAGAAGCCCCCACCAAGCCTACTCTGATCTCACAGGTCTGGTTGGCAGGTCACTCACGTGGCCTTCCCTTATTTTAGACAATCTTTACTCAGAGGAGACCTGAGAATCCTCAAGAATTCACATAGAGACTTCTCCCTCTGTTTAATTCGCTCCACTTAGCACAGGGCTGAGCAGCTGGGAGGTGCTCATATACTCATTCAACAACAGCAACAATTTTTCAGACTCAGGCCATAGGCTAAATAGCAGAGATAGCAGGACAAAGATGACTTTAGTCAAGGGGTCATCAGATCTAGAATCAGATTATAGGATGTTTGAGATCAGGGACCATTGAGGTGGTAGCAAAAGTGCAGAGAACTCAGAGAAGGAACTCATGGAAAAGTTCTTAGAGGAGGGGACATGGGGCTGGCTCCACCCCCATGGGTGGAAAGAGCGAAGGGAGGAGGACAGCAGGGGAAGACAGCCAGGCTGTAAGGCGGGCTCGTGCTTTCACTGGACAAACGGAACAGCCTCTGAAGGGGTTTTGGGACCTGAAGCCATGGAAGGTGGGAATATCTGGTCAGTTTCCCTTTTGGAAACATCTCAAAAAACTTTGAAGACCTCACTATGTAGGTGACATTGGATGAGGATCTTAATGCTCTGAGTTTCAGTTTCCTCATTTGCAAAAGGGGAAAAATAATGCCTCCCCTTTATAACTAGAAAGCACTATTGCTAGGCAAAGCTTGTTGACAACAGCGATTATATTAAATAGTGGATAGTAAGATGCCTCCTGTACCCCCTCAACCTCCCTGAGTCATACCAGAGGGGCGGGGGGCCACAGCCTCTCCAAGACCAGCCAGGACCCACGGTGTCCTCGCCCAGTGGAAACCTCAGCCTCGCGGTGGCCGGCCGGCCCTCCGCCTGCCGTCCGCCTGCCCAGCTGCCCAGGCCTGGGAACAGACAGGCCCAGCCCAGCCTAATTACTCCCATCCTGGCATCTGCCTTTGGTTAAATGCACAGCTCCGCTCACTGGCTGGAACATCAGCCATAAACAGAGCATCTGCATGGCGGATGCTGTCGTTTAAAAATAGCCCAGACTGGGGAACCGCATTTCCCTGCCCTGGGAGTTCCTGGAATGAGAGAAGGGCCATCTTTCGCGGATTTAGCCCTCCAGCAAGCCGCCCTAGGTCCCCTGGACTCCTCAATGGAGGGGCTGCCATGCTGGTGCCGTTCCCCAGCTAGCCACCAGGTGGCGTCAGGGCCGCTGCCTGGGGGGCCCGGGCCGGCCGGGGCCCCTGCCCGTCGCATCCCCGGCTCTCCCAGCACTTGGCCCTGGGAGTTGGCTGCGGGCAGCGGCTTGGCAGCCGACGGCCGGGGGCGGATGGCTGGGTGGTGTGGGGTTTCAGCCTCCCCGGAGGGCCCTCACGGCTGTGTGCTGAGCAAACGTTTAGGCCTGATGTCGGCAACATGCGGAACCAATTTTCGGGGAACTCGGCAGCCAAACTAGCCACCTTCGGGCGGGAATCAGGATCGCTGTCAGCCCCGGGGGCTCAGTGTCTCCCGTTTGGAAAATCAGAGGTCTCCTTGTGATGGGGGGCAAGGCAAGCCTGGCTGCACGGGGCCTGGGAATAGGGAGCCTGGGGCCGGGTGAGCTCATCGGCCTGGGCTTGGGAATCAAACTCAGGGCTCAACTACCATTTTAATAAAGCACCTACTATTTGCCCAGAATTGACCCGCATTTTCCATGCATTTTCTTATCTAATCCTCACAACCAAGAAGTCACAGGGTGGGTCAGCCAGGCCACTGCCCAGGGGGCAGGCTTTAGGGGTACTAAAACATCACCAGAATAAATCAGAAATGCAAGGTTAATTCCAGTCCCCATACAAACGGCAAAGTGTAAACTGATTCTTCTGTTACCCCAGGGCCCTCAAGCAGAGGTAAAAGGCCTCCCCAGGCCTCGCAGACCTCCCTGTGTCATATTAGAGGCTTCTGGACACTTCATAACACCAGCCAAGGCCAGTCTCTTTGCCTAGAGGAAACCTTTGCCTTATCTCTTAAACTATCCTCCCCCCTGCACCCCAAAAATGAACACAGAGCAAATATTTGAAGCACACGCCTTTGAAACAAACGCAGGATTATCCACTTTTTCCAGGGTTCCCACTGACTTGCCCTGAACACTATTGTAATCATTCCGATTTTACAGATGAGAAAGCTGAGACCCAAGAGCTAGGAAGTGACAGAGCAAGTCCCTAAGGAAGGTGGAGGGAGGGCTGCAGCTGGAAGGGTGAGTGGGTGCCCACAGGCAGAATCCATGGATGTTTTCTCCACAGTATGAGATTTTACTGGGCAGTTCACCCCGCTGAGACTCAGTTTCCTCATCCGTGGGTGGGAATCATAACAGATCCTTTCTCTGTGAGAATCAAGTGAGGTTTGGGAGCGCTCGAGTGCTGTGCATGTCACTTAGTTCCAGCACTGACTGTGGGACGGGCTGTGATGTGGAGGAGTCAGGGAAGGAGACTGAAGGGGCAGACACTCCTTGGAAGAATGAAGTATCCCCAGGAAATTATTCCATGGCTCAACAGGAGGAGGCAAGAGGAAGGAGGAAAAACAAGATGATGGCCTCCCACCAAAAAATGTGACATAACTTCCCTGAGAAAGAAAAAGGACTCCCTAAGGAATTGAAGGTCCCCTCCTTACCTCCTCTCACCCTCTCCCTTCCAGCTCCTCAGTCATGGAGGTGGGCACCTTTGCTCTAATTGCTCGCTCCTCCTGCAAGGATCCATGGCTCTAGCTGATGCGTCCTGCTCTGTCCCCTTTCTGGGAAGAGAAGACGGCATGTCCCTCCGTCTGCCCCGCTGCACTGTCTGGTTGTTCCCACGGGCATGGGCAGCTAGAACAGGAGCATGTCACGGAGCCCACGGTGGAGGGGGCTGGGAGCAGAGGCTGCAGACGGGCACAACCCCCGGAGAGGGCTGGGGAGGATGCTGGGAGGCAGGAAGGGAAGAGGGGACAGCCTGTTTCTCAGTGCTCAGCCAGGCTGTGTGGCTGTGTTCTCCCCCGACTCCCAGGTGGTGATGTAGCTTTCTCAGGGACATTATAATGGCTCCCCCTTCTGATATGAGCTGGTGTGCAGAGGCCACCCCATCATCAGTCAGGAGGACTGAATAATCAGAGTGTGAGGGAATCTTATTATACAGTCGCTCACAGGCATGGCCCTTACAGACTCCACATTTCACATTCAGCATCTCACTTCGTTCTCCCAGAGGAGGTTATGATGTCCATCGTATGTTCTAGGAGACCGAGGTGAAGGCGTCGCACTCCACACAGGACGGTGCACGTTTGCTCAAATGCCACCACCACGCCCACACCTACGGGACAGAGCTGCAGCCCCCACCTGTGTGCGGCCTTCCTGCCTCAGACTTGCCCACTCGGCGCCTCGCCTCGCCCAGCAGCCCCTCCACCCATCCTGGCTCCAGCTCTGCAGAATGTCTTGCTGTTCTCCCCACATTTTTCTGGAAGACCCATGCCCCTCTCTGCCTGACAAAACTCCTACTCTGTTTTCAAAACCTGGCTCAAGTAAATATCACGACTTCTTGATCCCAGAGCCAGCACTCCCGTCTGGGGGCTTCTGCTGCACAGCTCCCTTCCTCCTGCTGAAATGAGACTTGACCTTAGGAGCAGCATCCTACCAAGGTCTGTTCTGGGTCCCACGCTGTGCCGGACACTTCACACATGCTTCATCCATGCGTCCTGGTGGGCTTCGACTGGGGCAAGGCAGGTGAGGCACTCTTGGGGCTGCAAAACTTAACAGCGTACCAAAAAACAATAATCAAGATAATGTTTTAATGCAGTATTTTTCAAAATCAAAAACAGCACCTATTTGAAACATGCAGTGCACTCATGCACACACGCGCGCGCGCGCACACACACACACACACACACACACACACACCCTCCTCCCGTCCCCTTCCTCACAGAGGCCAACATTTACCTTTTGGATTCACCCAGCTTTTTTCCCTAGTAGAGGCTCTTTGTGACCAGGGAAATAGTTCCAGTCAAGAAATACTGGGATGGAGTTTCAAAAACAAACAAACAACAATTAAAAACAAACAAGAAGATGTCTTGCTCCCTTAAGACAGGGGCTCTCAAAGTATGGTCCATTGGAACAACCCAAGAGAGTTTTTAAATATGGTTTCTTGACCCAGCTCAGATTGACTAAATGTAGACTCTCTGGGGGAGTGGCTGGGAATATGCAATTTTAAATGCTTCCCAGGTGATTCTTAACCATTGCCTTAAAATATTCTGCTCTTTGGGATCCTGAAGAAGTTAACTCCTTATTTCCTTCCACACCAGCAAAATGGCAGCCAACTTGCTATAGATTCAGCCAGTCCCAGCTTTCTCTTCTCCTGAAGTCCAGCAGTGGCAAGCCATGGCCCTTCTCCCTTGCCTGCTGGTAATTCCACCGCATGCTCAGCCGACCTATGGGGAAGGGTCAGACCCATTCAGTGCTGCAGATAGAATACATCTGACCCAATCCAGCTGAAGTTGCCAACACTGGGGACTGTTCATTCATTCATTTGTCCTTTTCTGAGCTAACTGTAAGGAAGACCATAGTGTCCAAAAGGGGAAAGGAAATACAGGATCTGTAGCCCCAGAGAGTTTACGCTGAGTAAAGGAAACAGATATTAATCGAAGAATCACAAAAACAGATGTAAAATTATAGCACTGATGAGTGCTCTGGGGGAGAGATTCATGATGCCAGGAGAGGACAGAACAGGTGTCAAGAAGGGCAGGGAAGGTTTCCCTGAGAATGGGATGATGAAGACTTCCTGAGGAACAGGTAAGAAGAAGCTAGGTAAAGATTTGGGGATGAGGGTTCCCTTAGGAGGGAACAGAGCATGGAGGTACTGAGGGAAGGTTCCTGTTTCAGAGCATAGAGGGCAACAGGGACCAGAGGAAAAAATGAGCTCGGAGCGGTCAGCCACGGTCATTGTAAGGGCTTGAGCTTTTGTCTTAAGATAAATGGAGAACTATTGAAAGGGTTTAAAGTCTGGAAGGGGGCTTTGCAGGTTCCCATAATCAGGTAATTAATTAGGGAAGACCCAGTGGGGATATCATGTCCCTGGACGCATGGAGGGGTGGCATCTGGTTTCCCACTCTGGCCAGTCCCCGGGGGCCTGATGCTGAAGGACAGAAGAGGGTGTACTGAGGAGACCTGAGAGCCCAGAAAGCCTGGAGCTGAGGCTTTATTTTCCCCTGGTGTTTAGACTATTCCTGTTATAACAAACATTCTTTCAGATAACAATCAATAAATCTCTTGGGTCAACAACATGTAGTTATAATTGTTCTTTTTGCTTTTGAAAAATCTGTAAAGAAATCAACCCTATTGTCAGAGAAGCAAGCCTCAGTAAAATACTAAGCTGCTGTGGCAGCACTGGTTATATTGAGAGAAACTGTGTCCAGCTGAACCTCCTTGAGCACCAGCAGCCCATTCCTCCCTTCAGGCATCGCACACGGGAGGGCACCCACTGTGTGCTGGGCAGATCTGCGCTGGCGCGGAGGCCTTGGCCTTCAGGAGTGCCCCAGCCAATGGAGCACGTCCCCTCCAACAGGCTCGGGCGGCAGGACTTTGTGGTTCAGAGCTAATGGGGAACAACACATGTTTTCATGCAGTTCTTCATTTTAAAAAAACCTGAAATGTGTCATCCTACTACTAGGTCAAGTGGGCAGAGCTGGAGGTACTATTCCCATCATAGATATAAGCACTTGGAGGGTCTGAGAGCTGCCTGCCACACAGCGAGTGAATGTCAGCAGCACCCAAAGCTCTAGTCTCCAGGGGCACCAGAGGATGTCACATTCTGTCTGTCACTGTTGATTGAGCAACGGCCTAGCTGAGAAGTACATTCTCCTCCTCTCCACATTTCCAAGTTAAAGTGACGGGTCAATGGATGTGTTGCATTTTTTTCAAAATGGAAACTAACCATGTTCTAATCACCAAGAGGCAGCCTGCCAACTGGCTGATGCGTAGACTTCAGAGTCAGACAAACCTGGGTTTGAATCTAACTTGTGAGCTACTGACCTTGAACAAGTCACATCACCCCTTTTTCTGTAAAATAGGTATAACAATCTATCCCGTCAAGTAAATCATGGAAATGATGATGTCACGTTCTGCTTCTAGCTTAGGAACACTGAACTCTTGCTAGGTTGGTAATGCACAAGCCCTCCTTGGAGCTCAGTCAGCATGAGGCACAGCCACTTCCTCCACCCCAGCCAGGCTGTCACTGGGCCTTGTAACTGGTCTTCCGCTTCCAACTGCCAACCCCTCTCTCCGTTCACCACCTGCAGCCAGGGAAGGGTTTGTGCAAACATCTATTGCAGAATGGACATATTCCCTCAGCTCTGTCCCTGGGTGGCTCTGTCCCTGGGTGGCTCTGTCTTGTCATTCAGGTGTCAGCTCCACTATGACTTCCTTCAAGTGTTCTTCCCTCACCATCTTAGCTCCATAGTTTGCCATTAGGTGTGACGTTAGCTATGGTTTTGCATATTTCGTTATTATCCTTCCCCTCTTTCATTCTCCATATATCTGTAACTTTTGTATTCTTTTCTTTTTTCTTGTTCAGTCTCAGCAGTTTATCAATTTTATTGACCTTTTCAAGGAAGCAGCGTTTGGTTTCATTGATTTTTCTCTATTGCTTGTCCATTTTCTGTGTCGTTGATTTCCACTCTTTATCATTTCCTTCCTTTTACCTACTTTGGGTTAAAATCGGTTTTCAAGCACTTGGGCCCACCCTCCTTAGATGGCGATTGTGTAAATGCTAATGTCCCACCCTTACAATAAGAAAGTGTCTCTCAATTGTGAAGTTCCCCAGTGCTGTTTTTAAAACCAGGCCAACCTGCGCTGTCAGGTACCCTGTGCCAAGTCACAAGGGTCTTCCGCAAACAGCGCTCTTCCCGGTCGGAGCTGTGCACACACAGCAGCCGCCTTGCGCTCGCCCCTCGCGCGCCCCCCGCAGGCAGCGCCCGTCAACAGCACCTTTCCTGACCAAGCGGGACCTAAACCTCCGCTGCACAGCGACCTAAGGCCCGACTCGCAATCACCGGAGTTGTCACAGGACACGAAATTAATGAAACTTCGATTCTAACTGATACTCTTCACTTTTTCACATTTCAAATATTTGTACACTTCTAATAGTCAGTGTGTGCATTCTTTGTTATTTTGTTTTTGCTTTTTCCCGCAAAAGCTGCTATGACGATCAATGGCCTATTGGAACTAATAACCGTTCTCCCTGCTTACTCAGGACCCCGCCACCACACGTGCCCTCCACCGGCTCCTGGCGCCCTCACACTTGCCTCCCAGATCCCTGACCCCAGGCTTTGTCCCTCAGTCCCACCCTCCCCACCCGACCGCCCTCAGTTCCATGTTCTCCCTCCAGCCCGGCTGGCTGCTCAGTCCTCGGCTCACCCGCTCACCTTCCCGCTTTGCTCAGTGTCTGGGGAACCCAGTCCAGACAGGCCAGGCCCTGGCCATGGAGGACGGGGGCATTCAGAGACTGGCCTCTTGACAGATGGTGGGAAGCCCTGGTGGGAAAGGTTCCTCCTCCGGGGCCCTTCCTGCTTTCCCTATTCGCCTGCTGTAGAGTCTCAGGAAGGGACTAAGACTAGGTCGCCTCCTGTCCACTGACCCCCAGAAGCCCAGTGTCCCGTCGTAGCTCACACAGCATCTCACGCAGACTCTTCCTGAAACATTTCTTCTGTGGGTCCCCAAGTTCCCACAGGGCCTGTAAAAGAGGAATACTGTCCAAGAAAAATGTTTCAGAACCTTTGTAATTCACGAGCTCCACTGAATTTTCATGGGATGGAGGAACAGATTCTTAAAGGAAAA
Source organism: Galeopterus variegatus (assembly GCF_000696425.1). Classification (NCBI taxonomy): domain Eukaryota; kingdom Metazoa; phylum Chordata; class Mammalia; order Dermoptera; family Cynocephalidae; genus Galeopterus; species Galeopterus variegatus. Next base: position 318,461 of record NW_007726280.1, on the reverse strand, counting down.
ATTAGGAATATGAATATCTCCTGTCACAATTCATGACATTCCAATTCAGCCCCATAGGACATCTTTGGGATTGGTTCACGGAATGCAGCATCCGAGTTGCCGTGCGCATCTACTCTGTGTCACTTGATGCTGAAAACTGGGCAGTCCCAAGGATAGGAGGGTAGAACTCGGGGCAGGCAGCCTTGAGCCTGCTTTGGAAGTTGCAGCAACGGTTGTCTGAGCTTTCCCAAACATGTTTTCAAGTATGTTCCTTCTTCTGAATAACCTCTTCATGCTCCTTTTCCCCAGATCACTCTAAATCATCCTTGAGATCTGCAGTGTGCAATATGATAGCCGCTAGCTTCATGTGGCTATTTACACTTAAGTAAAATTAAATAAAATACAAAATTCAGTCCCCCAGTCTCACTGGTCCCACTTCCAGTGCTCAATAGCCACGCGTGGCTTGGGATTGGCCTTTGCATACGCCCGCAATTCTGAGAAGGGTCAGTTTAGTTTGATGTGATTTCTTGAGCATCTGCATGTGCCAGGCTTTTTACCAGGTGCTGGAGATTTTTAAATGACCAGACAAGGGCTGTGCTTTCGAGAAGCTTCCTGTCTAGTACGGAAGGCTGATTATATAAACACGTATTGACCCAATGGACCCCAGGCAGGGAAAGAGTGGGTGATAGGGGCCTTGGGAGCACAAACGAACTGAGATTATCACTGGCAGAGGAGCTGGGAAAAGCCTCAGAAAACAGTCCATGTCCAAGGAGTTTCTGAATGATAAATAAGAGTTCCCCTGATGGTGCTGGAAAAGAAGGGCAATTAAGGAAAATGAACAGTACATTCAAAAGGGGAGAGGCAAGACAGCAGAGTGGGTCGGGGAACTACGAGCACGTGGATATTTGTGGAGCACAGACTGGCTTCACATCGTGTCCCAGCGCCCACACGATGCTTAGTATTGTGGTTAGCTGCTCAATAAATATGTAAATAATATTAATTTTAATTTTAAAACTCACGTATGCAAGAATGGCAACTTTATTTTTCTAAACCTAAACTGAATTTCTCTGTTGAGCTCTCATTTTGCCAGGTTGTTGAGAACTCAAAATAAAGGGACTCTGGATGACATTGAGGTGCTAGATCGAGCCTCACTGGAAAGTAGTTCTACCTCTGGATTTTGGTTATGTGCATCATTAAATTCTTGTTTTTATAAGCTGCTTGGAGTTGGGGTCCAACTACATATGGGGACCCCTCCCATAAAGGGTCTATTTATAGGGAAGGAAATTGGGGCTCAAGTGAGAATCATCTACAAGGCTCGTTAACACACAGATTCCTGGGTCCCATCCACAGAGATTCAGATTCACTAGGTCTGAGGTGGCGCCCTTGAATGTGAATTTCTAACAAGCTCCCAGATGCTGCTGCTGGTTTGGAGACCATATTTCAAGGAGCACTGGCTAAGCCACTTACCCAAGGCCACTCTTCTGATAAGTGGCAATCAGGAATTTGAACCCAGGTCTGTCTGATTCCAAGTTCAAACCTTTTTCTTCTCACTAGCTTTAGTGAAGGGCAGGAGGGTATTTTAGCAAGAGGACATTAAATGTACTTGTCTTGCTTACAACCAGAAAACTAGCTTTAAAGCAGAAAAAAATCTACCAGGTTTAAACTGTTTAGGAAGCAAAGTGCAATAATTTTCAGCCACGCTTATTTGATTATTCTCCCTTTAAAATGCCAGTCTTGTTCCTGCCCCCGCATCTTCCACCTACAAAAGGCATCTCCCGCTTTGCACACACAGTACTTCATTCTGTGGGCCACTTAATTACATGTACGAAACAGAATGAAATTTCATATGTCCATATGGAGTTGTGTTAGGCAATATTTTTATAATGTTGCTTCCAGCCATCGTGTGAAAGTTATAACGTCACTGCCACATAATTTCTTGGAAATTCCCACCTAATACTACATGGGTAATGCTAAAACCAAATAAACTTCTTTCTACTCTTCCCCGCCCCCCCACCCCCAACAATCTAATGCACTGTTCCCATGGTGGAGGTTAAATATGGAGAGCTCTGGAAGGTGCAGATCACAAATTTGAGCTGGGACTCCAAGGCTACCCTGAGATGCTTGGGGGCAGGGGGGGAGGTTTCCTGCTTTGGCCATGTGGGGGAGGGGCAGATGCTCCTTCCCTTCCCACCCTCCTGGCATTTGAATGCAATACCAGGCTGGCACTTTGCCTTTTCTCTAAGGATGGAGAAGACCACAGATGTGAGCAGAGGAAGGCCACAAGGAAAGTGGGAGGGACCTCGCTGAGGGCATCCACAGAGGGAGGAGAGGGAAGCTTGCAAAGCAATGGATGCCACCACTAGACTCAATAGGGAGGCCACCTGCAGGCCTGGAATCGTCCACATCTGGATTGGAATCCTGATTCCAATCCACGTAAGTGGGTGGTGGAAGGTAAGCTTGTGGTAGGCTTGTACTATTATGTATAGTTCAGTTCAATAAACATTTATGGACGTTGACTAAGACATAAGGCACTAGACTACATGCTGAAGACTTAGAGATGAATTAGGCACTTCCCTGTGTGCAAAGGACAGCTGGACAGCAGTGCCAGGTATCAATGTGCAATAGCAATGTCCACCATGTTTAGGTTTTAAGAAAAAGAGTGATGTGATCAGATTTGCAGTTTAGAAAGACCACCTTGGCTCCAGGTGGAGTGGTGGGCTTGGAGGAGTGAAGTTTAGGTAGTACATTACTACAAGTTCCAGAAAGGAGATTTCCAAGCTTTGAACCAAGGCAGGACTATCAGGGAAGCAGGGGAGGGCACCGGTGAAAAGTACTGAGGAGATAAAAGCAGGAGGCTATGACAAAGGGCAATGGAAGAGTCTAAGGTGACTCCTAAGTTTCAGGCTCAGATGACTGACATTGACATTGACTGATTCATCCTTTGCTTCTAGCACAGTCTGAAGAACAGAACAGTTGTTCAATTATTTCTTAATTGAATTAAATTAATCGTTGAATTAATTAATCTTTCTAAACCTTTTCATCCATTTCCAAGTTCATTGTTGTTAGGATTAAGTTCAATAGCGTAGGTAGAAATGGTAAAAATACCCAGCTCTGTACCTGGCCCTCAGTGAGTACAAACAAACTGTAAGTATATTACTCCCTAAAAATCACCAAGGATTTAGAGGACAGCTAAAAATGTCAGGTTTAACATATACATTTTAGCTCCGTTTCCTCCTGAAACGTCACTAAAATATTAGTAAAGGGATGTTTTTAAAGGCATAAACCCTGAGGACAAAGAGAACAGTGGACAAGACCTTAGCACTAAAATTTTAGATGGTGGAAAGCACACTGTTAAATGTAACTGATTTAGCAGACTCGAGAAAGGTGAGGCCTCAGCCCACAATGCGGAGCCGCAGAAGCAAAATGACTTACGTTGCAGAACCTCCAGACGTTAGAGTTTAAAGGCTCAGGAATTGCCATGAATGCCCCTGACAGTGAAAGTAAAGGTGAGGCTAAAACAGAAGGATTGGTTGGAAGTGTCTTTAAGAAGAAGATGGATCCTCTGCCCATCTCTGCACTGAGGCTGTGACCGCCCTTCCCCAGCTCAAGCAGGAGACTGGAGACTCAGCCCCTAAAGGGGTAAGACAGAATTTCTAGACATCAGCCACTAAAAATGGGGGGATTAAATGGAAGTGAACCTAGGGAATATTTCCCTACTCAATCCCCAGAGGACTGGCAGTCAGGCTTAGACCAACCAGGCAGGAGACTAAGAGAACTTTTCTGGCTGAATCTTACAGAAGATCTGAAGATGCTGACATCAGAAGTTCACCAAAGGAACAGCCCAGTCATGTCGCTTATAATAAAGATTTAAAAACAACAACTGCTTCCTTCACACATAAAACTTTACATTGTATTTTATTTTTACCCTACTGTTAAATATGAAAAGAGGTCCAAGATTCACCAGACCCATTAGGAAAGTCTCTGATATTAAAAAATAAATAAATAAAGACAACAAAATAAGTAACCAAAATGTAAGGTGCCCAGGGATGGGGGTTTTTGTTGTTGTTGTTGTTACCTGAGTGATCCCAAGTTCCTAGTTGCCTAGCATATGATAAGCATTCAATAAATATTAGTTGAATGAACGAATGAATGAATGAAGTAATTAGGAGGAAACAGTGATCGTGTAAGGAAAAGAAACAATTTTTAACTGTCACTGATATTTTTAGAGGGATAAGAAAAATGATACGCTCCATAACACAAAACCAGTATGCTATAAAAAAGGAAACATTCAGAGAACAAAGAAGAGCACTTGGAAATTTAAGATATAATACAGAAATGAGAAATTCAATTGACATTTAGAAGATAAAGTTGAGAATATTTCTCTAAAATATAGAGCAAAAATACAAAAAATAAAAAATTGAATAGAATAGAAAATTAAATTAAAAGACCAGACACGGGAGGTTCAACATCTTATAAAGAAAACTATGAGGAGAAAATCATCAAAGAAATAATTCAAGATAACTTTCCAGAACCAAAGGATATGAATTTCCATTTTGAAAAAAAAATACTGAGTACCTAGCACAGCACAGTGAATAAATATATACCCACGCTAAGGCACAGCATCATGAAATTTTAAAACCCGAAGGACAACAAGATTCTACAAGTTATGAGAAAGAGAGAGAGAGATGTTGCAAACCAAGGAACAAAAATCAGAATTGCATCAGACCTTTCATCAGCTACACTGTAAGCCAAAAGACAAAATATTAATGAGGAATCAGTTCCAAACTAGAGTTCTAATTAGCCAAATTATTAACAAAGTGTGAGAGTTGAATAAAGATGTTTTAAACAGACAAAGTCTCAAAAAAAGGGTGCACTTCCCATGCACCCTTTCTCAAAAAGCACATGAAGGATATGCTCCAGCAAAACAAGGGAGTAAACAATGAAAGAGAAAGACATAGGATAGAGGAACTAAAGTACCTAACACAAGAGAACTCTGCAGTGTGGTGGGGAGGGAACATCTCAAGATCAAAGTTGTGCAATAGACCCATCAAGCAACTGATATTGGAGCGGAAAACAGATTTTTCAAGAAGATAAAATTGACAAATGACTATGTGTCAACATATTGGGAGGATATTTATGCAAATGGAGAGTTAAATTCCTGATTATTGCATAGACTACTTCATCTTCATAAAGGAAAGAAACTAGATAAGATTCTGAACTACAGGAAAAATAATTCTTGCAGGAAAGAGGAAACAATAATTGTCTTCATGTCTCAGCTATATACTATG